>NW_009704830.1:0-10566 GCF_000703405.1 Apaloderma vittatum
TTTGGGGGTGACGGGGACAGGTTAGCCCTACAAGAAGGTGGCAGTTTCGCAGGGCAAAATTCGATTTGCCAGCACCGGAGTTTTGTGTGTGCAGGTGGCTTCTTAGGCCTTCCCACGAATAATGTTCTGTGTGAGATTGCCTCGCGAAGCTGTGGATGTTCTTGCCGTGAGCCGTTTGCCTTTTATCCAGTTGTCCGCATAAAGAAGGTCCTGTGACTGCATGGGGAAAGGAAACCCACAGCTCAAGAAAAAGGAAAGAAAACAAACAAACAAAACCCCCCCAAAACACAGGATGTGAACTGAGGTAGCTCAAAATTGAAGCAACGGTTTTTGTCAGTAAGCAGCTGAGGAGCAAACTGGTAAAACAGAGCTGAAAGGGAAGTGATTCCCCCCGTGCCACCCTGCAACATTCACCCTGACTTTTCTCTGAAGTAGGTTTTGAAATTTCGTCACTCTGCCTTTGATGGAAGCTAATGGTCATTGTCTTGCCCTTGGAAAGAGTAATATTGCATGCCCAGAAGCTGCGAAGAAACCAAACCGTCTGAAATTTTAGGCTATGTTAAATTTTCTCTGCTTTTTAAGGGCCCACATACACTGTTTACAGGCAGTCTGACTGCATGGCAGTCAAAACATTTTCCTCTTAAACGATTCCCCTGCCACCACTATGGGAAGAAAATAGCCGTTTATAAAGCTGCTTGCAACAAAATCCAGTGATGTTTGATAAGATCAGGTATACTGGTGCGTTTGGGGAATATTCAGCAAATAATATCACTTTATATGATACACATTCTATTATACTGTATTTATTATATTTCCAAGAGGAAGTTAATGTTGGAGTAGTTTTTTTATTAATAAGCATCACAAATTTCTTTTTTCTGATGTTCAGAGGTTTTTCTCTTCCTTTCTCTGTTCTTTCACTTCATCTCTATATACACAGTTAACATACTGATGTTTAAATATACATTGCGATGTATAGTTGCATAACCCTGTCTGGCAAAGCACTGAGAAATGATCCCTAGCATTATCTTCTGACTATTTTTTAAAAGTAACAGTTTTTGTGTATAATCTACCACTATGAAAAGACAGAGGGAGGCATGCTTACAGCTACATGAGGACCATTCTACACAAGTCAGAACAAAAATAATACAAATTATACCCCAACAAATATCATATGCTATATTTCTGCTAGCCAGCAAGTCTTAAATTCAGAGTGTATAAATGTGTTTGCTAACGAGTGGATACTGAGTTGATTTAATGAGTTGGTGATGCAGTTGGTGACTGCTCATTATCATCACAGAATTTAACTCGCTGCAGCAACTCAGAAAATAAATGAGTATAGCTCAGGCTGGACTGTGCTGTGAGCGAAACAAAGACTTTTCCTCTGTGCAGCTTTAGCAGTCTTCGGTTTCTCCTGATTCGTATGAGCCGTTCTGAGCTGTATTTAGGATCCTTTAAGCATCCGTTGCTAATTTGTCTGTAAGGAAGTGGTCGCGAACTCTGCCTCTCATTAGCAGAGGCAGTGCCTAAACAGGCAAGCAGTGTCAGAGGTCTTGACAGCTGGAGATTAGCAACGTGCTCCCTCTCACAATAAATGACCGTTCTTCTCCCAAGCTGTGGTGAGAGAATGTTAGGATTCCAGTTATCATCTAACAGGCATGAAGGAGATACAGGAGATGAAGGAGCTCTAAAGGTGCAGAAGGCTCTAAATACGACTTGAGGAGGTCAGATGGCTTATGAATGAGAGCGTGTCAGAAGTCCTGGTTAGCTCTGCCTGTGGCTTGGTGTGGTGTTAGACTAGTCAAAGGAAAACATCTTGTTCAGATACCACTTATGGAAAGAAGATAATGAAAGTCTTCACATTTTGATAGTTCTGGCTTTACTCCTTCGTATCAGTGTGCTGTTGGAGCTGTGGGTTAGTAGGTACTGCAGAAGCACAGCACATAATTAATAGCAATGAAATTTACTTTATTTTGGAGTTGGTATAAATACAGTAGAATAGGTTTGCAGTTTTGCACTTCAAAACAGAAGTTCCTTAAAATTAGCAATTAAACATATAGCTGATTCATTGTCTTCCTCCCTGGTGCTGCAGAGCTTTAGAATCTGATTCTGATTGCTCATGCTCTGCTGCTATCGCATGATTTTTACACAATGCTGGAACTCAGAGACATGCGTAATGAAACTTTAAAACTGTAGAGTTTTGGAAATGTTCACCTGTGGTGGTTTTTTTTGTTTTTGTTTTTGTTTTTTAAAGTGCTAACCTACAGAGAATGTTAAAAATAGACCAAGTCCTCCTGGAATTCAATTACAGATGCCTGCCAGCTGCTTCTCCTGCCTGGGACCTGCATTTCTATCTTCTCTGTTCCTCTGGATGTTTCTTGCAGGGGAACAGCCCATGTGACATGACTCATGAACAGACAGGTTGGAGAGAGAGCTGCTCGGGTATGGACTCTCCCTCCTCTGTCCCACCTGCTGTTTGGGCTGTCCTTTCATAGTCACGATTTGAGCTGTGCGATTGTTGTACAATGTGGATACCGGCTGTGCGGCTACTGCTGGGACTAGCACTTTATTCTCAGGCTATGCGCAATGACTTTTTGAAAAGCTTTTTATTTAGGCCCTGTAGCACTACATCTTACAAAAAACATTATAAGAATCCCATCTTCTTGGATCTGTATTCTGGCTGAGTTCACAGGCGCACATTACATCCCCCATTTGCTAAAACACTGAAGTGCAGACCTTGAGCCAAACTGCAGGCATCGTTTCCCCAGAAAACATATGCAAATTGCAATATGTATGGCATAAATGCATACGCTGGATTCTCTCTTAATATGGACGCTGCCATTAAGGATTTGCTTCCAAACTTCCAGTGCAGAGTCAGGAAAAAAAAAATCAAAAAAGAAAATCCGTGCTTACTTATTAAATTACACATACTGTCTTTTGTTGTGTATCGTCCTTTTTGGTCTGGTCACAGATGATTCAGCTGTCCGGTTCCAGGAGAATATTTTCCAGTGATGTTGTTTGGATGTAATCCTCTTTCTGGTATTGTCCTGTTTTACCCCCATAGGCTTTTTGAGCGTGTGTGCCCATCTGTGTGTGGCTGTGACAGGAGCTTTCCATCCAGTCTGGCTGGCTGCAGGATCTCACTGGTTCTGTGCTGCCTTGCTCTCTTGGGTATCGTTTTACTCTTTGATTGGGAAGAATATGGTTTGAGGGTTTGTGGCAGAAATTCATTTACTAATTCGTAGGGGAGGGAGGTGGGGGAGGGCAGGGAAGGAAAATAATTCTTTGGTACAGAACAACAATTCTCCAAGGACGTAGTTACAGCATTTCTTGTTAAAGTACAACGTGTTTGTTTTCAAATCGTGTAGAAAATGCACGGATTCTATGGCTTAGACTGTTGCATTCTTAGCACACAGCTATGACGCTGGGGCAGATACAGCTGTTCCTGGGCTGAGCAGTTCCCTGCTTCACGTCTGGTCTGCTGATCCCAGGGGAAACTACCTATTCACACATCTTTACGTATAGTGATGTTGCTTGCCTGACAGCTGGAGACATGAAGTTGAATGCTCTGTTTAATTTGGGATTTCTCGGTTGATTTTTAATTTTGATGCAGGGATCCCAGCAGAACTGCATTTAATTAAAGAACCTTATCTACAGCTCTTAGATTTAACTGTGGGATGTGCCCGTAAGGATGCCCTGCATTAGGGATCCCTAGACTAGCTCCACGTTAACTAATTTCACTAGCAGCATCGTTCAGCTTCCCTTTCTGGTTCTGTCTTGTTTCTTGTTTTCTGAGGTTCCTCTCCATAGTGCTGCATGGATGCACCCACAGGTTCTCAGGAACTGAGTTCAGATCTGGTGTAAAAATTGAGCAATTTTTTGCTCTTTGATATGTAGAGATGTTTCTTCTTAGTAAGATTATAAGATAGATTAAAGGCCAATGCTTCCAAATTTTAGTTTTAAAGGAGCCTGATACCCGTGAGATAAATGTGATGAAGCTGGTGCCTGAGAAGCAGAAGTGCACATAGCAAGTCACTAGAGCTGACAGATTTCAAAGGGCTGTAGCTGGTTGTGTAAGCCACTAGCTTGGATGGTTTGATGTAATGCTGTTTCCAGACAGCGTGGGGATTGCATGTGCCAGGGCTGTGTGTTGCCAGAGAGAAACTACAGCAATTCACCCTCAACATAATTACCACCTACAACAAGGCTAGCAGCTTTTAAAATGAGGAGGACTGGGATTCTTTCTCTAGGAGAGCACCAAGGAGTTTATGTCTTCCTGTAAATCTACCAAATCTCTTCATTAGGAGGGCAAAGAATGGCAACACACTTCAGCCAATGTTGCACATAATGAAATATTTTTTTAAAACTCTCTTTTATGTTAAACTGTAGGACAGGCATAATCCAGAAAGATCAGGTGAACTTCTCACAACTTGTACAGTGTTAGCAATAGTTTTGGATGTGCGGCATAGCTTCTGTTATACGTGAGGCTTTATTGTGCCTTTTCGGTACCTCATTTTCCTCTATGTGGATGCTAAGATTAATATTACTGTAATTACAGCTCTAGGCACTTACAGACTTCCTTTGAATGGCTGTTTGCTTAAAATATCTAGGAATATAGAATTTTATATTTAATTCTTTACTTCCCTTTCTTACCTGCTTTACTCATTCCCCTTGTTAATATAACAAGAAACAAATCAACTTACAACTATTTAGGTAGCTTATAGCTTATGTGTGGATTTGGAGGGGGGCTGTGTCCTTCGTGGAGTGCCGGCATGCAAAATACTTGGGATTTGGTTGTTTTGCTGTGCTGATAGGAGCAACAGATTAGGAAAATGTGAGGTCACTTTCTTTGCACCTGGTCCAAATCCCATTAAAGCCAGTGAAGAAGATTTCTGATGATACTAGAGCCATGATGGGATCACTCCAGCCACACTTCCCCCGTACCTTTGCTGCCAGCATTGCCTACTCAGTGTTCAGTGTGGACACTGGTGTCTGTATTCCCCTCTTCTGTGTTAACAGAACTGCATCAAAAGGATCAGTCGTAGCAAGTAGGACGTTTTCTACCTCTGCCCACCAAGAAACTGGTCTTTACTGGTTTAGAGATTTCTTAGTCTTTGTGCCTGCTCCTCACTGTCAAAAAAACAATGTAGTTGTAGTACAAATGTTAATGGGGAGAGCTAAGGATTATTTTTTGCCGATAACTCTGACTGTGTGGGGACCTAAGCACCCATGCTGCTCTCAGATAAACTAAGTGGGCCCTTGGCACTGTGTTGCTTTCAAATCTGCCTACTTAGTTTGCAGATAGAGTCCGTTACTTTGGCATTTATGTGATATATATTGTTCCTTCTTGTAATTATGGGCACAAATAAAGACTGTTATTAAAAAAGTGATCTCTTATTGCACAGATCTAGGGTATTAGTCCTATGGATAAAGAGGGTTTAGTTTTGCTTGTGCTCCTTTTGCGTTTGTAAAGTGTGTGCCACAAAGGCTGAAAGATGGTTCCATGCTAGCACAGACTGGTGCCTTCAGTGCAAAATTCACTGCAGTGTATGGAAGCTCCCCCACTACCAAAAACATCTGACAAAGCATGGAAGGAGTCCACTTTCTTCTGTTACGTAGGTCTGCAAAAAGTTTCAGCAATAGATGTTATTTAATTGTGAAACATTGTAGGTGTGCGCATCTGAGTTCAACTGAACTTCAGAACTGAATGTACCTGACAGGAGCACCTGTCTGCATCTGAGATCAGTGCCAGCTTCTCTGCTTACCTCTTAGCTTGTAACTAGCAGCTCTTCCAGCATGTTGTTGTTTAGCGGCTGTGCCTTATGAAAGGGTTTGACCATTACAGCTTTGCAATAAATACATCTTCTTGTAGAAGCATCCTAATTTAGTGATATAAGAGCCAGCTATGAGCACTGCATTCGATCCACGTGAGTTGTGGAATAGTTTGTATTATCGTAAATCTCCTTGAGATGGGTTTTTTCATCCCCTGAAACATAACGCTAGTCTCACCTGCACCTGAACTTCTTCACAAGGGTGAATATCCTTTGCCACTATTAGACACAGTAATATGAAGCAGATTTTATTTCTCTGTTGAGAGTGTCTGTCTGCCAGGTGCAGTGGTACTTAGCCCAAGAGACAGGCTTGCAGTCATGAAGCTGAGCTTCTCCAGCTAAGAAGTCTATGGCATCTCTTGACTGCTGAAGGCATTCTGTAGACACACTGCTTGCTGCCCAACGGGCACATTTAGCATCTCCCCACAAAGACTTGGTCATCTTTGAAGGATGTGGGAATACGGTATAACAATTCATGTGAAATAGGTGTCCTTTAATGTAGTCAGCATGTGTGATACCATAAATCCTGTGGTAGATATTTACAGAGTAACTTACACTGATAAAAGAGAAACTTGAAGAGGAAAAACTTTTCGTAATCTGTAATCGAGTTATTTTAACTCTGGCTGCATCTCCTTCTGCTTGCGTTGTGTTGGCTCAAGTTTGCAGTCCTAATTTAGGAAAAGCTTTAGGCGGGAGGACATTATTCTGAGACAGGCTGCCTACCTGCAGGTCCCATTATCATCAGTGCGGCTAAGGACCACAGCATCTTTCAGGAGTGGACTTTAAATTAAGGCCTGCAAGATCTGGCCATTTGCTCTCAATCCTGTTTCTGTCTTTTGCTTTATGACACAAGAATTATCTTTGCATGTCAAGAAACAGATCATAATGGTTATCTCAGAATTCGTTGTTATTTTGCAGTGCTTTTATGAGGCCAGTAGCCTAATGCTGCAAAGTTGTTTGTGATGTTAAGCTTCTGCACCTAAAGCAGTGAGGTATCCATGGTAACTGCCTTGCCTCTACAGGGTACCCCCCGGCTGCCTTTTCACACAGGTCAGAGCATGCACATTCCCAGATACTGACTCAATTTAGTCTACCTTAAGCATCAGGTATCTTTAAGAAGACACTGCCTCTGACTTATTTTTTTTTAATAGAATTTTGTATTTAATTAGCCATTTAAGCCTCTGCATTCTGCTAGTGAAAGCAATGTAAAAAGCCTTTGCCGCTGTAAATACATCTGTTGCCCAGACCTATTCAAATTAAACCTAAGCCTTGTGCTGAAAATATTAAGGGCTTCGCAGCAAGGAAATTCCAAATTAAAGTTTTTACTTTACCACCAAAGAATCATCCTAATGTGAAGTTTGCAGTAGCACAATTTTATCTAGGTCCTTTGTCAAGTAGTCAGTATACTCAATTTCTTTTGATTTCTCATGTGGTTGAAGGTGCTTCAGGGTTAGACTCTGAAGATTATCCTCCTTTCTTCCTCATCTTCTTGTTGAAAATACAGAAATAGAAAAATACAGCAGTCAGAGTTACTGGCAAAATATATGTTTGTTGAAACTTTGTTCTATAATGATTAATTTGCTGTTACCTGCATCTATCAAAACCTGAGGAAATTTCTCTGCAAAACTGGATGCCATGCATGGAACTTCACTTTCCATCTTAAACTTGTCCTGGCCTTTTTTTTAAACATAATTTTGCTTCATTCTAGTTTGTTCTGTCAGTTGCAATGCTTTTGCTATAGTGAATCATCAGGTGTGTTTCTTCTGAGTGTTCAGGTTAATGATTTGAGTGTGGAGGAGGAGGAGGCTCAACTTTTAACCAGATGCTTCTTTCCCAAATGCTCACTTGCCCTTTTCCAGTCTCCTCCAGAGCTGTTTTACCGAACAAGGAGGCATGATTACCAGAGTTACTGAGGGGGAGAAGCTACAAATCAAGTGTCACATGTATTATAATGTGTCATTGGTACAGCCAGGGGACAGGGAGGAAAAAGGCAAATTCAGTGGGGACAAGAAGGGAAAAAAAAGATGTAAGACAGCAAAGCAGGGGAGACAAAATCCAGATCCTCTCCCGGTCTTCTACATCATCCCTTCTGCACTATATAAATCTGTCAAGCTTTTGGCCAAGTCTTGGCAGCCCTGGATGCCACAGCTAGAAAACTAATACTTGTTTCTATGTATAGTGAATTTTAGGCCAGAGATGTATATTAAATATGTAGGTGGAGACATCTGCATGATACTCGGTTCTTAGCAGTCAAAAAAGCATTTCATCATCAAATGGACTCAAGGGGAGACAGAAAAGCGTTTAATATGTATAGGAAACCAATTTATGTAACAGTCATTGCAACATAATTAATCAAAGGAACTAAATAATGCTGACATTCTGGGCAATGTTATTTAGGGCTAGATGGGGCATCTGGTGTTCGTAGGCTGTCATCAGAACTGAGAAGTCTGATGCTGTGGCTGTCTGTGCCATGCAAAGGCATCTTTAGTATCTTAGAGGATGAAGTATTTTGGACTTTGTTAGTACAAGAACAGAAGAGTCACCTGTCAGAGGGTGGAAGGACGAGTATGGAGAGTTACCTGGCTGAGAAAGTGAGCACAGGTACCCAGGTCGACACCAGCAGAATGCCTCACGGAAGAAGAGTACCTACAGCGTCTAAGAAGCTACCTTTTGTTCAAAGCTAAAGTGTTTCTACCTGCCATAATTTTTATATAAACCAGGAGTATTTTACTAAGTGAAGATAAAAACAGATAGGTGAAATGCAGGCCTTTTCATGTTAGGATTTTGATAGTGTACTCTTCTGTAGCAGCAATTCTGCATTTTGCCTGTTGAACCTAGGGTTCCAGCTGATATTTTGGGTCACTATAGTGCTCTGTTCTGGTTGTCTCCTCATCAGAGATTTCATAAAAACAATTTTTCTCTTGAATCTACATCACACTGCACTGGTTTTTGGATCCAATAAAAATAGGCTTGGTATACTTCATGTTCTCTTTTAAACACATGCGGACTGCCAGAGAGGATCAGAGCAGAGGATTAAGAGTGCTGTCTCTCTGTGTGGCCATCACCAGATGCTTCAGAAGGTCTGAGAATCCCCACTGAAGGCAGAGTTGAAGTTTTCTGTTCTTTCTGAAGTCTTGGGATAATCCTTAACAGTAAGATCATAAATCTGTGGCCCCTAAAGCATGAGATTTTGTCTTCTTTCCCATAGTTTTGGTTTTTTTTAATGTTTGCTATTGTAATTGGGTTTGCTTGTTGTCTATAGAAATGCCCAAACCCTCTCTGAGTCTTGCTGAATTCTTGGCCTCGATGACTTTCCATGGTAATGAGTTCTGCCATTTAATTATGTGTGAGTTAGCAAGTATTTCTTTATCGTTTTTTCATTGAGCATTTTTACATTCCATTGAAGGCCCTTTCTTGGGTGGGAGCGAAAATAGGAATACCCACCTTCCTCATCTCCTCATCATTCGTACTTTTCTGTACTGCTGTCACATCTTTTTATCTCTTTTCATCTCTTTTCCAAGGTGAGCAATCTTTAGTATCATGTGATCTTCATCTTTAATACTGCAGTTTTCCACAGTTTTGTGTACTCCCAGTGCTTATCTTTACCTTCTAGGAGATGGCAACCTGTAGTAAACACAGGACTTCAGATGAAACTGTGCCCTTGTTCTAACTTAGAGCACTTTTGACAAGGTTTTCATGGAGATGTGCTAACTAAACACAGGAACAATGTTGCATTCAGAACAGAGGATTTTACTAATAATCAAAATAGCCTGAGCTGTGAATTATGTAGCCCCTAAGACTGTTGGTGGGTTTTCTTTTGTGTTCTTTTAAAGCACTCACTGACTGGCAGGCATATGCAGTCTAATTTCCAGTTATTGGAACTGTAAAGTTCATCTTGGTTTTCATAATGGCATTGAGCCCTGATGCTGGGATGTTGCATGACATTTATCAAAGAGATGTCATTAGTGGGGATATCAGCACTCTTGAAACACAGTAGCAGAAATTGCAGTCAGTTATAGGACCTCCAGAGCAGGTTTTCTGCAAGCTCACCGTCAATCTATGCTGTACTTAAGCTCTAAAGAAGCATATGACATTGTATTTCCACAGCTACATGCTGTACATGTAGAATCATTCCAGTGATAATATATTTCTTCTTGGAAGCTATAGAAATCTAGGTATTATAATGGCAACAGCCTCATAATAAATGTACACTATATTATAATGGAACAGCTCCTGCACATGTGCAGCGATCTTACCTGTGACATAAATAACTCAGCAATTTTAGCAAATATTAAATATAAAGGGGCAATTTAATATTATGGGTGAACAACTTGCATATTAAATTTGACATAAATCTGTCTCTTAGTAGTGGGAATTTGAAGAGCTGAGACGGTCTCATGTAAAAAAGTGTCTTCATCTACCCCTTGTCTCTATATTTGAGCAGCTGATTTAATTTCAAGCAAACTTTGGTGATTTTTTCAACCAGTTCCAGAGCAGCTTCAGTTTAGCTTTTTCTTCTGTTCAACCTAGAAGAGAACTTTTCCCCGATCTTGTGAAACTTAGCATTTAGAAATTGCAGTTGCTCCCAAAATAAAACGACAGTTAAGAAGCTATTCAGTTCTGGCATGACAGCTAATATACCTCAGAAAGTTATTAAAAACAAAATGTTACCCACCTAACAGCATTTCAGTTTCTTTTAGCAACTTTGGCTAATAGAAACAGTTTATGAAATTCCTGC
>NW_009704830.1:10597-17351 GCF_000703405.1 Apaloderma vittatum
CAAAGTCAGGATTAGTTCTGTGGCACTCTTCAAAGGGTGTTATTAGGTTTATTTGTTTGAACTGATGAAATCTTAGACTCAAGAGAAAAAAACTAATATTCACTTGCAATTTAAAAGAGAAGATTGAGAACTGCTTTGAAAACCAAAAGGTTTTTCTTGGTAAAACAGACCTTCAAAAATCAGAATGCCTGTCATTTGGAAGAGACACTCTGTTATGAAAACTTCAGATATGCCAGGAAAGACCAACTCGAACACCAGATCATTGCAGTTTTGTGAATTAGTAAGTAAAAGCCAGGACATACCCTGAATGGCCCTGAAAAGGTGCTTAGCCTGCTCACTTACTAATGACATTAATGGGAACTGAGGTAGCTTGACCTAACCTAGGGTCTGAACCAAGAACCGATTCCTCATTCCTGGGGAATAAACTTGCCAAATGCTTTTTTTCCAGCCTCCCAGGCAGTTATCCTAGAGCCCAACTGTTCCACATGGCAGCACAGCCTTTGCCAGAGCAGAAGCAGAGCTGAGATCTTCAACAACTTTTAGTTGTAAGGTTACCCATTTCTTGTTCTTTACCAAGGGGTCCTTTCCTGCTGGTGTGGCCTTACCTCATAATCCTCAATCATCATTAATTCTCAGTTACTTGGGCTCCGTGGCTGGCAGTGGATGTGCTGATTTGCCATTTGAGGAAGAGGAGATGCGGCGCTTTGCAATGACAGCCAAGTGTCAGCAGCAATGTCCTCGCTGGGAGTCAGCAGCAAGGATTTGAGCTCCTCTTCACACCCGGTATCAGCAAATCTGCTGGAGGAGGTTGCTTAATGTTTACTTGATATTTAACACCTCTGACAATCAAAGTCATGAGTCAGGCTCCTAAAAATGATGAACCACTTCTGTCTGGTTTCTTGATGATCAAGAAACAAACAATGTATTTTAACGGTTTTTATTTTTCTGGCCTTCTGTCTCTGGCCACAGAGATTTTTCATTTCTGAATATTACTTCCAGGACTAGGAGAAGTAGAAATTTATGTTGGAGGTACGTGTGTGGGGGTTTTATTTTGGATTTTTTAGTATGAACTGGCATTTCCATACAAGCATGTAACACTAGGTGCTGGACTGAAAGTGCCAACCATCGTGAAAAGGATAATACAGTCATTGGCAGTAATGGAAAATTCTCAGTTAAGTTTACTGGAAAATTATTCAAACTACTACTCTTTTTCAAAACTGGGGAACATGAATTATAAATATTTTCCATTTATCCCTGTCAAAATGGATAGCTAATAAAGACTAAGTGCTAGATTTTTAGTGTTGTCTAAATTTCGCTCTACTTTTTACTTAGTCTGAAATGCCTCGTAATTTCATAGATACAGTGAAATCAGTGCAGTAGCTGGCTTTGCTCCAGGTGGGAATTGTTCTCCTCTGCTTCGAAGTAGAGGAAGATGCTTATTTTCTTTGCCACGTTATGCAGCCTAAAGCTGCAGTTAGCACTTAGGACATCTCATGCTGTATCTTGACTCCATCTAGACTACTCTTTTGAGCTGATGTATACTCATTTTCCAGCAAGGTAGGTTAAGACTGTGTTTCCATGTACCACTGATAACACTGGCAGTTTAAATATTGTTGCTGCCCTGAACTGCACAAGGTTGACTTCCTTCAGCTGTTCCCTTTTTGCTGCATGGATAGGAGCTGCTTAAATATATTTTGGCCAGCCGTTTGCCTTTGCTGTAGCCGCAGTCTGCACCAGACTGTCAGAGAGCAAACTCAGTTGGCCCAGCTTTGTATGTGGTTGAGTTTGAAGTAAATTCAGATCTTTCCTTTTAAGCTGTTTAAGGTCTAGATTTGAACAGTGTTTATGCACCTAAAATTGCAAGTATACTTGCAGTTAGACACACAGATGCTTGGTTTCCTCCTTAATGCTTGAAGTCCAAGAAGTCAGCAATAGTTCAATATCTCTTTTCATCTAAGAATGCAAAGGATGTTTCTCAGAAGCATCAGGTGGTCATCTTGTCAGGCTGGTTCTCGAGGCACTATAGGTAGGGTTGCTGATTGCCATCAAAAGCACACCAATAAAAAATGGGATGACAAAATCCGGCAGTTACACGTACTGAATGTCATGGTTTTCAGGCAGGAATGAGTGGTATTGATACAACCTAGAACTCATCAAGTGCATTGAAAAATTTCCAGAGGCTTGGTAACGTGGATTGCAAAATAATCCTGGTAACGTAGTTTAGAAAATGCATAGATTCTTTCAGGCATAGGCGGTGACATGAGTACCTGGGATGCCTTAGAACAGATTCTGAATTTCTAAAGTATCTTCATCAACGTTTACTAGTAGACAAGGATGAAGTCGAGGAATCAATGGAGCTGGTGGTCGTTAAAAATGAGCAGGAAAACTGAAGTACAGAAGTACCTCCTCAGCCACTTGGAAAATCCTGAACCAATAAGTGAAGATCCCAGCATATCTGATAGAACAGGCAGTAGGTGTGCAGTGCATCGCTTATCTAGTAAATCAAGTATCTGTAATGCTTTCTGTTTGAAGTTCAACATAATGGCAACACAGTGAAACAAAGTAATGTAGGGAAAATACTATTTGGCCACCTCTATTGTTTTTCCTTAGCACCTGTTTCAAATTGCTCTTAAAACGTCAAAGTGCAGTATGCTCATAAGTATGCATCTGGAAATTAAGTGTCTGTTTTGGAAAATATTCACATTAGGAGACTTAGGGGTAAATTTTTCTTGCAGAGCGTGGGGAGTTCCACACAGAAATCCTGTTAAAAAATAATAGGATTTGTGTGCCTAACTTCCCATGCATCACTTTCAAAGTTTACCCCCTGCGGCATAAGAGTTAGATAATTTTAGTCTTTGAAAATTATGCTTTTCAGATCTGGTCTTTTTCTAAAGTATGTTATTGATGGTGCAGTCATAAATACTTCTGAATAATCATGATCAAATCTTGCATTGTTTTCTTTCAGTGGTGAACTTGCGTTATTGTGTGTCTCAATACCTGTCTTTTACTGGAGAAAGCTACAAAGCAAAAATGACATAGGTGCAGACATGATGTGTTTTCTAAGTGCACAATTTATGGATACAGATGGAAATCATGTAACCAAATGAGCAACAAGACCTGTGACAGATATTAATAATATTATCTGCCCACAAAACATACCTGTTCTGTATATACAAATATATATACACACATACATAGAGATGTTATAGTTGGACAAAAAACGAGAGAGTAATATTTTATGGGCCAATAGAAAATGTTATAATATTCAAAATCAAACTGTATTTTAAAAGTGTTTTCTTCTTAGTCTAAGTCTGAATGCCCTAATGCTGAGGTTTTCACTAGTCCAAACAGTTTTTCTCTTCTGCTGCATTCATAGTGGAAACTCTTTTTAGAGATACTGCCAAAAAAAATCTTACTTCTAATATGACACTTTCCTGACTTTCTTCAGGGTGCAAAATTGGACAGTTACCAGGCAAAAACGGGTTTTCTTATGATGTGCCCAGTATTCTTTTCACTATCCATATGGAAAATAGACAGGCAGTAGCATTTGTTTTGCAATGTTTTGGCACTTAAGCTTCCAGCTTTCTATGGAACCTGGAACTGCAAAGGAAAAAAGAATTAAGAGACTGCTAAAAAAATTTAATTACTTTTTAATAGCACTGTAGTTTGGTTTTAGAGAAGAGTTGTGCTTATGGTTCATGATTTTACTTGAACCAGTTAATGAATTTCTGCACTAGTTACAACCTCAGGTTTGTCAGTGAGCATTTGTGATGTCAGCAATTTCCATTAAGAGGAGTAGGATTAATACCAGATTTTTGCAGGATTGAGCAATGGCATATTTAAAATGTGGGGTGTCTCCGCCTAATGAGAGGCAGCTGAGAGGTGTGGGTGGCCAGTTGTGTTCTAGGAGAACTATGTCATGAAGTCTGGTGCATATTTTTCCTTTTTTTTTTTCCTTTTTGGAGTTGTATAAAAACTTTTGCCAGGCAAAGTACATGTCTGCTCCTTCTCCTACTGAAGGTGCTGGCTAATCTCCCATTGATTTTAGTGGAAGCAGAGGTGAAGACCAGCTGGATCCAGCCTCATATTTAAAAGTGCTTTTTTTCCTGGGGTGAATAAATGCCAAACTGTGAAAATAACTCTGCTGTTGGGTGTCATTTTTTTGGTGAAAATATATCCATTTCAGCTATCAGTTGACTATGAAAACATCTTCTTGCAAAAAGATCAAAACCATGAAAAAGCTCCCCTCTGAGTAAAAACAAACAAACAACCCCCCAATATAAACAACCTCCCCTAACTTGTGGCCCCCCTGGAAGTTGCTGGCATTACGAAGACAGAAATTTTCCACTTTGTGAACATAGTAGGAGTCAAGACTCTGGAGCTTTCTTCCCAACTCGTGCTTGTGCAACACCATGTTTGTGGTAGCTATGTCCCTCAATGGATCCATTCTGGAGATGAGAAGATGACTGTGCCATCTTCCATTTCAAGCGCGGGTCAAACCATCATTTACAGGGTTATAAAGCTTCCAGCCATGGAATACGCCATGTGCACAAAACTACTTCTCCTACTGTGTTTTGTCTCCAAGGGAAACAAAGGAACAAAGTAGTTTGAAAATGTGTGTAAAACAACCAGTAAGTAATCATCCTGAAGTAGACACCTGGACAAAGCAGAATAGACATTTCATGTTACAAATAATGAGAAGATATTTGTTGAAGTAGGTGTTTTTTAAACAGACTTCATAGAAAGTCAGGCTTCTAACCTCATCTATATTTGCTACAGGAAAAGATGGCATGATGTCTTCATAGATTGTGAGATGATGTATTTTTGACACCAAGATTGTTCTCCTAGTGTAGACCACAAGATCTTCAAATAGTTTCTGTCTGAGAAGCCACCTCGTCGTGATTTAGTAACTGCCAGCAATAGAGTCTATCACACCTCTTCCTAAGCTGTTCCAGTAGCTAAATGCCATTACTGTTATATAAAATAAAACTAATAATCCACAAACTCAATAACCCTGCTGCCTCTATCTTTTCTGGCTGATTTTCTCTGTCTTCAGCTTCTCATCAGTGTGTCTTGCACCTTTTTCTTGTAGACTGAAGTCATCCATTATCAGATTTCTCATGTAGATGGTCAGAAGCAGAATTCGTGTAGTTCATGTTTAGACTGGCAAGCTCGGTAGATTGAAAGCCTTTGAATTTCTGATGAGAAGGCAAGTTTTGTTCTCCAGTCATTCTCGTGGGGCTTCTCCAAACCTAATGCAATTTGAATTGTGGACACCAACTTGTGATGCAGTATTCCTACAGTCACGTGCCCCTGTGTGGGGAGAAGTAAGATAGTCTCATGAATCCTTCATAATAGCTCTTATTTTCCTTTCCAGAATTGTGCAATTTTGGGGAGTTGTTATTCCGCTGATTTTTCCCCAAGACCTTCTGTTCTTCCCTTGAGTCATGGCCTTCTAGAACAAAGTCCTCCATTTTTTTGGTGTTCTACATTTTATTGTTATTATGTCCACAACCAGACCTACAGAGATTTGGACATAATGAGGCTTATATTGTTTGCTTCTAGTCAGTTTAATAAATAATGTCTAAATTGTTGTTGGTGACTTCACCTCATCCCCTTTTATTCTCATGTCCTTTCTAAACGCTATTAATAATTATTTCCCGTATTCTTCCATTACGTTGAAAAAAATCAGGCAGACAATAAATACTCCATGAGGTTGCCCATTAGAAGCCCATATGCTCATTTAGGATTTCATGCTTTAAATTATACATTGAATTCTGTCAGTCTGTCTTAGCTGTTAAGCCATTTGGTAACTGTCCTTGTGGTGTTACTTAAGACTTTTGCCTTACAGGAGTGTGTCACACCACCAGTTTAGCAAACTTTACTAGAGTGATATTGTCATTATTAGCAAAACCAGAAGTTTGAGAAGGTCTATTTTTCTTAAACTAATATTGAGACAATTACTACAGCATGATGCCATTATTACTACTGCCACTGGTTTATAGTAGCTTCCTTTAGTTTTGTGTTACGGAGTTCAAAGTCAGACATTCCTCTGCTTTTCCCAGAATTGATACCAAACTCACTGCAGTCAGTTTGATATCAGTAGAAAGTATAAAAAGTACTCCTGTGTACTTTTTTAAGAGTGTCATTGCCTGTTAGAATTCTCCTGCTTCTCAGGGATTTTGTATCTATTCCCAAATTTCTGAAAATCTCACCAGAGATCCCAGACAGCTGCCCTTTTATACTTGAGTGCATGTTAGTCAAATCTGGCAATATAACATGCCTAATTTTCAGACATCCTCGTGGATTAACACTGAAATATACTCACAACATCATCTACATCACAGAAACATTTATTGGATGTGGCTGCCTTCTCTGTGTTATCACTGATAACCTGAGCATGTCCACTTCATGATTGTAATGTAGAATGGAAACCAGAAGAGATCATCTAATATGGTGTTCTGAATGTCATAAATATCATTCTGATTCCTTAAGAAGTGTGCAAAATTATGTAAGATGGTACAAATAATTTTTGGTAATGTTATAGAGCGAGCTGGTGCTGACACAGGTATCCACAATAACCCTTACGTACCCCTCTCAGTCATCGCTTCCCTATGTGAAAGACCACATCCCTATGTGGAACTAGCCCTTTTGTAGACTTGGAGGAGGAAAGTGAATAAACCATTGTATTAAGGCATCTAAATCAACTAGTATATAAAACCAACTAGTATATATATATATATACCATATATAT
>NW_009704831.1:0-470 GCF_000703405.1 Apaloderma vittatum
CAGGTCCCTCTGTAGAGCCTTTCTACCCTCAGTAAAAGTAGAATAAGTTACCTCCTTTTGTCGTCCAACAAATCTAACTCTTCTATAATCCTTTTCTTCATATACCTAAGATAAAAAGTAAACATGATTTATTCAAAAAGCAGCAACCATAAACAAAGAACACAAAAGCTTATGTCACTGACAAGCCTAAACAGTTTAAATTTTCTTGGTTTCATATATTGCCACCATCTTACACGTATACTGCACAGAAAAAGCAGTTTCCATCCACTTCCCTCACAGAGAAAAATGAATTTTAAGTTGGAGGGTAGAAAAGGAGGGGGGAGATGTGTAAACATAGTAAACAAAAGCCTTAACTCTGACCACAGAGCAAACACAAGATTTGTTAATTATAATATTGATCCTTCAACCCACACTGCCATCTGGAAGAGGAACTAAACTGGGAAATTCAGGTTCTATGCTTATTTACGTTG
>NW_009704832.1:0-581 GCF_000703405.1 Apaloderma vittatum
GGAGAGAGGTGGTTGCAGCTGCGTTTCCTCTCACAAAGGGCTGTAAATATCCTTAAGAAACCCTGAGCTGTACCTTGTCCGCTGCTGTGCTTAAATGCCCTGTCCTCATCTGACATCTTCTTTCCACCAGACAAATTTAGTTGATGTCTCATTTAAGTGGTTTATATAACAAGTGCCTTATTTGCACCGCAGTCCTTGCTCTCCTGTTGGGAATGTTTGCGAGAGTCAGTCTGATGGAAAAGCTGAAGTAAGCTCAGGTAAAGATGGGAGGTGGGAATGTGGAAGTAAAACCGGACTCAGAATATTCCTTCCAAGCCCACAGGCCAGCAGGACAGGTAAAAAGCGCCACCATGCAAGCAACAATTCAAGGACGCCTTTTAAGGTACCAGCAGATCCATTCAGAGCTCCCTGACGCATAGGGTTACGCATCCTGCAGAGCTCCAACTCCATTTCTGGCAAAAATAAGAATCAGCTCCATTGCAGGTGCTCTAACATTTTGGGCCAGGAGAACTGATAGACACACAGAAGCAGAGCCCTTCCCGTGGTAACGGCAGGCGAGGGCACACATGGGTGCCTGCTGT
>NW_009704832.1:612-19366 GCF_000703405.1 Apaloderma vittatum
TGGCTGCTGCATTCTCCTGCAGTCTGTTCCCCAGAACTCACATTCATGCCTTTTTGGATTGCTTTGGCTGAGATCCCATTGGGAAAGAAGCTTCAAGGTGCACTTTGTGTTTTACAAATGCTGTGTCCTGGCAAAAGGTGGTTTTTAAGACAGAAGCCAAGAGGCAATTGAGAGTAAGTCTCTGAACGGTCATTAAACAGACCTTTGCATCAAACACGCTAGAGTGCGTGAGTAAATAGATAACACAGTTACTGAGCAAGGTAATTAAACAGCATGAACAGAAAGGACAGAATATGAATGATGGTGAGAATTAAACTATGATGTTAAAGCTTCAAGGTGAATCACTTGTATTGTTCTGAGGACAAGCGTCTCTGGCTCCTGGGCTGTGGAAACAACCAGAGCTGCTTTTCGGAGGCAGCTGGCTGGTTTTGAGCTGGGACGTGTTGAAGCCCAAAAGGCTCCACATTCTGTGCCTAGAGGGAAAGAAAAACGTAAATCTTCATTATGCCAAAGTGGTTGCAAAATGTGTTAGGAAAGATGAGCAGAGTGTTGTTTAAGCCAAGGCCCTGCCTACACTTGTTCTGTCCTCTATTTCTCCAGTGCTGAAGCAGATATGAGAGTAAAAGGGAGGGCATGAGCGCTAGTAGAAAACCATGCTGGAAAATAACGACGTGTACATTCCACACAGACTAGCTCCGGGCAATAGGCCGGCAGCAGCATCAGCAGTGTTTTCACACCTGTGGTCCTGCGAGTGTACGTACTGCCTTAGTATGATGGTGGGAGGAACATGCTTATATAGGCATAACCCACTTTTAAGTGTGTCACGAGTCTCCTCCAGCGTTTGTTCTAAAGGATATAAATGTACTAGTGCTACCAACCAGAGGAGTTACATCTTTAGCTCCAGTGGCAGCAGCTAATGCTTTTAGTGCTGCAAGTCCCGGATTCGTCCCTGCGGGATGGCAGCTGTTACATAAACAAGGCCTGTACAGTATTAAAACTTGCCCTGATTCGAGGTCTGGGATTTGCCATAATTGGCCCCGACAGCAGCAAGAAAATCACAGTCAGACCAAAGAGCCCATGGCAGCTTCAAAGTTTCAAAACCTGCAGACCATGGGGTGGGTGTGGAAGCAAGACCTGACAGTTCGTTTTCTTAGAGGTGTCCAGAATCTACTCCCCTCCATCCTAAAACAAACAAGCAACAAATTTAAGGCAATGCTTGAACAAACTGACTCGAGCCATTGGAGTTGATAATGGAACATCTCCAGTTTGACCAGGAAAACCAAGGCTCGGTGGGTGTGATGGTTTTATTTATCCAACTCTCCTACCACAAGTTTCCCCATAGGATCTGAGGACCTCCTTCTGCCTCTGGGGAATATGGAGCATGTGCTGCCCGGGCGACATAACTGAGCTGAATCCTGGACAGAAACAAATAGATGTCCTTTCAGGAGCTCTTCCAAGCTTAAGAAGCTTTATAGTGCTAGTTTGTGTTCATAGCACTGCAATTAAACCAGAATGTCAGCCACACAAAACCCTGTAACACACACGACTGGGAAGCAAAGTTACTTGTGTGCCGATGGGATGCGAATGCCCGGCAAGCCCAGGAGACGCTGGCTGCACAGGTCCAGTGGGGAGCAATGGGGTGGTGCAGTCTTTGTTTTACTACTGGCAAAAAATTGCAATGAGGCACTAGCACAAAACAGCTTTTCACTTTGCCCTAAGGGAAAACTTACGCCCTAAAGAAGCAGAAAGATGTGATTGGGCTGATGTCTGTGGAGATACAGGAGATGCTGTGGGCTAACAGGATTGGAGAGCTGTCACGTCAAGGCTTGCCACCCACCCAGCCTCCTTCCAGAGCTGTGGGCTCTGCAAGGCTGGCTGGGGAACACAACACGGTTTGATGGGAGTGGATGGTGCTTGAGGAGGTGCCTTCCTTTGACACAAATCCTGACACCCCTGTGGAGGCCTGTTCTTCCATCTCTCCCCAGATTTTCTTTCCTATGTACCTCGTCCCCAGAGGACATCTTCATACCCTTCCTTACTAGGGTTTTTTGTCATGGCTGCTGAGGCTTGCATTTTTGGTTCAGTCCCTCCTGATGAGCATCCTGACAGTGGTTATGCTTGCTGGTGCTTTTTTACTCTCTCACTGATCGTAGCTCTCAGCCATAAAATGCAGAACTCAGAAATTAATTGGACGGCTGAAGTGAAAGTCCCATGACCTCAAATTTAGCCTGCAGCACTACAAACCGTAACAAATCCAGAAATAGGGATGTCTGGAGAGACTGCATTCATCAGCTTGTTCCTGATTCTCTATCCCAGTGCACTGCCTGATCTTTTATGGTCTATCATTTCCAGGTCTCTCTCCCACTCACAGCCTATTCGTTCAGGACACTGAAATCTCAGACCAGACCATTGCACTGCAGCTACTGCAAGTCACTCTTCTGGAAAGCAGTAACTTAGCCTCAGCTGGGCCATATTTCTCTTTCTTAGGAGCTGCCAGTCCACGTGGGCAGCTTGCAACAAGCCTCAGTTACAGATAGCCTACAACTGGAGAGTGGAGAGACATCACTACTCATTTTCCGTTGTATCTTTTATCTGCCCCCACAGCTTAAGAGGAAGAGGAAAGCATTTGTGACAAGAAGATCAATAAGGAGATCACGGAGAATAGTCATTCTTAGTCCATCATCATTAGCCTTCAGAGTTAACATCCCATTAAGGAGATGGGGAGGAGAACAGGAGCCAAGGTGGTACTTGTAGCAGGGCTGTCAGAGACTGCCGTGACTTGCTCAACTATTGCCCTCTTATTTCTCCCTAGAACATAAACTATTTTGGGACATCAGCAGGCTGGGTTTGTCACATGAAAACCACAGTCCAGTTTCCTGCAAACAAAAATGTTAATAATCAGCAACAATATTGCATAATAGGTCATTGTTTGTCACAGCAAGAAACAGGTACAGGTGCCCTTAAGAGTAGTTACAGTATCTGATGTATCTGGTCATGGCTTGTAACTGAAGAACAAGAAGGGTCACAAATATTCCGTGCACATATTTAGTGCTGCTTGCACCTGAGTCTTCTTAAAAATCTCACTGCAATGCACAGGGTCTGGAAAGGGTCATGACAGCAGCCCTCTGAGCTGCCTGCAGCAACACCTGGTTAGACACCCTGTCCACGTGCTGGGCGTAGAATCATAGAATCACTGAATCGTAGAATCATAGAATGTTAGGCGTTGGAAGGGACCTGCAGAACCACAGGTGCACACACCACCATACATGCTTCATGCCTACCTGGCTCCATCCAAACCCACTGCACGAAACTAATAACCTCCCCGCATGGACCTGGTACCAAAATCCTCTCTTCCATCACAGTCATAGCTGCACAGAAAGGCATTAGCAAGGTTGGAGCATGAAAAACTCAGTGCCATGAGCCAATCTTTCCCTGGAACTCTGCATTTTCCATGTGAGTGCTCTGATTTTCAGGGCATGTGGGGCACAGGACCTGCTGGGATGCTCAAGACCTAAGCAACACCCCAGAGGCACCTCACTTCGCTGCACAGACCCTCCTCAAGCTCCCACCTTTTCATTACTGCAGTCTCATTGTGCTTGCAGCTCTGCAGATGACTCATTCAAGTCCATGCACTTTATGTTGCTTCAGTGCTGAACAATCTGTGTTGCAGATCAGAAAGTGGAGAGAGTGGAGACCAGCTCACACACCGCAGCAAGGAGCTGTGATTTCCCTACCCTTCCCCTGGAAAAATACAGAAGAGGGATATGATGCGTTTGGACCTAGAGAAAAGATGAATCTTTCCCTTGCTTCCTGACCTGTTTTAGGCAGAAGGAGTTCATTAATATCTTAATATACACGTGCATTCAGCTTTCCTGGAAACAATCTATATGTGGTTGATGTTTGTGCAAAATGATTAGCAGTGTGGGCGTTCACACTGTTACTGTGTTTCAGAGGATAAGGCTCTGAGGCTGATCCAGGCAGAGGTACCATTCCAGACTACAGTGGTACCACCCGTTACCTTCCTTGCAGCTGGTGCGGGAGGATGACCTTCCTAGCCGAGTTAACGGTGCTTTACTCTTGTTCTCAAAAGCTTCTGCAGATAGCCATGATTTTTCAACAGGTGTCTCTCAGCATTATTTTATGTTTTTTAAGGTTTTGATCATCCTGCCCTATTTCTTCAGCAGAGTGCAGAAGTAAAAGGTTCAATACTGTGCTGTATCACACATTATATTTGGTTTGTAATTCATCATTCCGGTCAGGAGGAGACAGCATCGAAAAAACAGGTCACCTTATTTCATATGCTACTTTCTTTGGGGTTCTGGAGAGTGAGATACAAATTACACCCTCCAGCAACTAATTCAAAACTGTTTTTTTCTCACAGGGAAAAGCCAGCTCTCAAAGCTATTGCAACATTTAAAGCGTAATCCAGTGCAGAAAGGCAGTTCAAGGCAGTTCATCTTGAGACTGATTGTTCAGTCTTCTATAAACCTGATGATTCAGAGAACAAAATCAATTCAAGAGCAAAGCACTACCCAGAGACCAGAAGCTGGTGCAGACCTATGCACAGTAGCAAGTTGCGTGGTTCCTACGGCGTGCACCACACCCAGGGTTAATGATTAACTGAGAGCAATCTGAGGCATGGGTCAAACGGGAGCCTGCCTGCTCTCACAGGCAGAGCCGGCTGGAGCCATGGCCACGTTGTACGGCTGGTTATTTGGAAAAGTTAGAGGAAAGGCCAAACGATGCTACAATAAAAAAAAAGCCAGAGATATGTCTAGATGAGCATTAATGGGCTGGGACGCGTCCTAGCTGTACCACTCTGGATTTGGGAGTTACCTCTTTTCAGCTGCCTGTTACCCACAGTCTGCAGATGTACAGTGGTGGTTTGGTGGTTTGGTTAGTTGTAGCACTAAGCCTGGGGGCAGAAACTTCTCTAACCCCTCTCCAAGAGCAGTCCGGGACTGTTCCCAAGCCAAAGCATAAGGAGATGACAACAGCCACGTCTGAGTGGTATGTTCACTTTAGGTTGCTTTTCTGGAGCTGGTTTTGGGTTGGCCAAGCAACTGTGGCTAGAGCCACTGTGGCAGAGACACTGGCTGAAACCTTACAAAACCTAGAAGTGGTGGCCAGGGCATGATGCAGCATGGTCTCCCAGTGCGGGGAGTCCCAGGGACACGGTCACAGCCTGCTGCCAGGGCAGGGCACTCTCTGTCCACTCCTATTCTGCCTCTGCAAAAGCAGAGCTGTGGGCTCTTTTGAGGTGAGGGTGTCATTGTTTCCAGGTGCATGGAAACAGCAGAAACAGCTGCAGTGGCAAGGTCACTTGGCTGGCCTGTGCTAGGATGTGGTTTTCCTACAACTGGCTGCATATGTGGCTGTGCAGGACCCGCTTGATGGGCACCATCAGGGCATAGTGTGGAAAAACAATGTGTGGATGCAGCCATGGCAGCCCTATGCAGGTGAGCAAAGCGCTCCCTCCTGCTGCTCTCCCTGCCAGCACCCACGATGCTGCAGCTCCTCTAGGCAGCTCCTGGTTCCTGAGGTGCACATCAGGCATGGACAAGCACCTCTTCTTTGATCTTCTGGATGATGAAATTGCCAGTAGCCATGTCTTCCCTACTGATCCCCCAAACCCTCCACATTTCCTACATCCATTGTGAAGTGACACTGTCAGCCTCCGTCCAAGGTTTCAGTGATGCTGTGTGGCTGTGGTTCGTGGTGTGCCACTAGCTCTTTCACCACCTGCTCTCATCCCCCCTGGAGATGCTTGTTGACAACAGCTCAGCTGGTCTTTATGTACCTCACATCTGTACTCCTTGAAAGACAGAATGACTCCCTAGTGCCTGGCAGTGGGTCTGTCAGGAAGGCAGTGGCACAGGGACTGTCACTACCACTGGAGTCAAGGTCTCTGTTTCCTCACAGGTTCTCAAGCCCTTGGGGTTTTCCACAGTGCATCCGCTGCCCCCCCAACCTAGCACATGCTGCTGGCAGAACCGCCAGTCCACATTTGCCCCCATACTCCAAGTGTCCCTCCAAGGTGCATGGGAAGGATGAGCCAGCCTCAGAGAGGGCACAGCAAGCAGCCTGCAGGGAGAGGACAGGAGCTTTCTGTCTCATTGAAAACACCACAAGCAGCATGAACAGAAAGGGCTTCCAAAAAAAGAGAAAAATAATTAAAAATGCTGGGAGCCCCTGTTGGTGCCTGGAATCCCTATGCGACAGAGAAAAGGCCATCTGGGATGCCAGTTTTGGAGCTTGCCAATATGATCAGCCGGTTTTAGAAGTGAATGAGGACAACCAAGGTCAGAGAGCATTGGGCCTCTGGGGCTGTCGCTGTGCAGCTGAAAACTGGGAAAAAGGGGAAGCTATGAGTCAAACCCAGCTCTGTCCTTGCCGCTGCAGCTGGTGCTGGGGCTCTCTCGGGTCCCGGGGTGGCCAGGTCCCAGCAGCCACCCCTGCTGCACACAGCGGTGATGGGGGCAAGGAGCTTGGGTTGCAGGGGAAGGGGAGCAGCTCTGTGTCCACACAACAAGGGGATGGGAACTTAAGACAGAAGTGAGTAGCTGGCAGGGCTTGGGGAGGCTTTCTCTGTTCTGTTGCTGGGAGAGAAAGCAGCAAAGAGTGTTGTCTTCTGCTTTCTCCCCCCAGGAAGAGCACGGCTGGTTTCCTGGGGGCTCCTGAGACAAATCCCTGCGTGCATCTTGTTTTGCTGAGCTAATTGCTTTTACTTCCTCAGAAAGCACTGCGCAAACACCAGCAGCCATGCTGCAATGCCAGCACAGCACCCAGGTGCCCGTGTCCTTGGGACCCCCACACTTCCCTCTGTGCTTTGTAACACCCAAGCCACAGTGCAAGGAGGATGGGTCTCAAGCCTGGGTGGTCACGGCACTTGCTCATGTCCCATCTCATTGCACCAACCAGTGGGATCATGGGGAATGCGGTTGTGGGACACTGAAAAGTTTGGAACAAAGCCTAGGCAACAGCTCGGGTTAGCCAAGGTGAAGTTTGTAGTGAAGATGTACCCCAAAAGGAACTACTGATCAGTCTGAAACCTTGAGGCTGTTTGTTAAGGCTACAGAAATCCCCCAACAAGAAGGCGTATGTCTGGAGCAGGTTTGCTTTGCCAAAGCAGAGACACGTCACGTGCCTGTCCTATGCTATGCAGACCGAGAAGAGTGATTCACCTGGTTTGGGGCCACTAATAGGAAAAGCCCCATGTGTGTAATCATGGCTTAGTTGGGTCAACTGGAAACAAAGCAGCCTGGCTGCTGTGTGCTGCTCTCCATTGCGACGTGGGAGAACAGGAACTTTCTCAGATGTAGCTGCAGAGATAAGGCTGGTGGTGGAGTGGGAACAAGCTCTAGGGTCTGCAGCCTGGTTAACATAAATCACAGCCCCAGAGCACTCACAATAACAAACACAGCCTAATACTGATAACCAAAGAAGGGCCCAACCTCCAGATCCCCCTGGGATCCTGGACTGGGAGTGCGGGACGTGCGAGCCCTGGGGTGTAAAGACTAGAAATGTCAGGACCGTGCCCTACGGCATACAGTTACAGGCTGGAAGCAGCGTGACAGTGCTCAGTTCCTGGGGTGGTCACCAGTTTGTTCTGTGATCACAGCTGTATCACATCTCTAACTTACAGCTCAGTTCCTCCTGAAAAATGCATAACTGCTGGAAACTGTGTGACAGCGGCAGAGTTGCTCTGTGTAAAGCAGGGCAAGGTCTCAAACCACTGCTGTGTGGAAGATCCTCCCCATCAGTGAGCAGCATCTGGCTTGCTCTAAAAGACAGAAGACTGAACTAGTTTGAACTAATGGAAAATACCCTGTTCAGATCCAGCTCCTTGTCAGAGTAAGGCACATGTAGCATCAATCATCAGCTGCTCCTGCTTTGAAAACACAGCAGCTCTTCATGTGGGTGGGAAAAATGAGCTCAAGCATTGCACAGCCTTTGTGAATCCTACTGCTGCCTCCTCAGTCTCTAGAAAAGCTAGGGCCTGCTCTCTGCAGTGCACTTAATATGCTACAGTCTGAGATGAATTAAGTCCAACTTTCAATGTCGGTTTGTCACTTTTCCATTTCCTCAGTGTGTTTGCAGTGGTTTGCACACAGAAATGCACACAGATGGTTTAAAACATTTTACAGGACAGGTTTATCTGATCACACTCTGATGCCCTATGTTTGCAGGCAGAGACACAATATAAAACCAGTTTCTAGCTGAACACCTGTGTCATCACCTTTAGGTAAGAGTAGGTCTGGGTGAAGTCTCTGTGCTGAGATGATCCCTTGACCATCTAGCTGTGGCGGCAGGAAGAGTCGAGCCCTGCCTGTGCATTGCGAGCTGCATGCTCTGGACTCTCTTCTTGCATCAGCACTGAGTTACTACAGTCGTGGTGTCTTTGCGCTTACCTTTGCTCTGTTTTGCACTTCACCTCATTTTGGATACTCCTTCAAAGTCCAAGCCAGGTCTTTACACATGCCTCTACACAAGAGGTTGTTTGTGTGTCATCTGCACCCCAGGGATCAGAGCTATGGGGTTATCCCTAAGGGCCAAGGATCAAAGCTGAGCATTACATCCTGCTAAGAGTGTTTTTTCCCATGTATAGTATTGGCACTTCGGCCATGCCTGGAGTCCCTCTTTGGAAGAAATGTCCCTGTGATGGGGGCAGACGGTGCCAGAGGATCTCCAGCCTGGCTCTGACAGCATGCATCAAGCCTGGCTGGGTCAGAAGTTGTCTGAGAGCCAAGGAAGGAGTGTATTCCTGCCCTGTGGAGCTAATAATTTTATTTAATCTCAGGTGAGATTAAACCTTGTGAGTGTGATATCACCAGTGCTTCAGATGATGTTTGGTTGCAAAAGGATGAAAAGAAGTCAAAATAATGCATCTGTTTAGGACACCTGTGCCAGCACTCAAAGGAGAATGCTGCAGACAAGTGGAGACTGGGAAGCTGCTCCCAGAGCTGAGGTATCTCAACTCCCCGTGCCTAATAGTCCCACTGATGGGACACATAAGTAGTGGGAGCACTGTGATGAATTCCTCAGCATATCTTAGGTATAGACCTCATCACATTGGCTCAGCACATTGCAGTATAGCATTATTAATTGCTTTGACTTGGAAGAAGCAGTAAAAGGATCCTCTAATCCAAGAGACTTCCATTTTTTTCTGGTTTCCAGTATGTTACCTTTCCTTTGGTATCTGCTACAGATGGAACTAGCACATCTACACTACCAGGAGAAAGGTCATTAATCAGCTGCTTCCTTCTACTTTTCTGCAACCATGTGCATTTTACAGTTTGAAATATATCCCTAACAAATTAAAAGAAGTGTTGGAATGAGTCCATGGGAAACATAAGTTCAGTAACCAGATCTGTAGTGTACAACATCTGTCAAGATAACGTGATCTCTTGCCAGCTTTGATGTGATGGAAGGGGGCTGCTGAATTCCCCTGAGAAAGTTCCCCCTCCCTGTCTTTGTTAATTAGACCTGAAGGCAGTCCCAACACAAAGCTGTTCTAAACCTGAGCTCTGGGTGCGTGACAACTGAACGGATCCTTGAAATGACACGGCTACCGAGTGTCACTCAGTTCCCAGCCATCCCTGGAAACATGAATCCGCTTGGGCTGAGAGCTCTGACAAATGTGCCTTTCCTGTGGAGCTCCAGTCTCACAGGGAAGGAAGGGTTAAACCCTCTCCTCTGAACGGGCCCCTTGCAGGAAAGGCAGCGATCAGAGCACAGACAGCTGTGCCTTGATCAAAGCTCCCTCTCACGTCTAGCAGGTCAGGCGGTGGGAAGCGGGGCTGCCTCCTGTCTGAAATGAAGCATCTGGTGCCGGCAGGGCTTGGACTGCCCTGGGAGGGGATGCTGCAAGAGCTCTTTTCCTCCCTTGGACAAGATGAGGGATGAGGAATAGCCCTGCTCTCTGTCCTTGCACAGGAAAGAGGAGCAGCCCCATCCCGGAGCAATGGAGCAGGAACAGAGCAACAATTCCTGCGGGTGGTCGCTCTGTGTCGGTGGCGTAAGACCCCTGGGTGAGAGGGAGTCGAAGGATGGGCTAAAGCCAGCTGGAAAACTCTTGAAATAAGGCCCTGGATCAGAGAGCAGCCAGCCAGCCACCTCCTGGATATTTTCCCCGGCTGTTTAGAGCCAGGGAGTTCCTTCGATGCCCCCAGCAGCCCTGACTTGGCATTGTGCATTTTATTCTGGTGATGCAGGGGACATCAGGTCCCATCCCTGTAACTCTGTGCAGCATGACCTTTCCTTGCCCACCCCCAGAGTCCCAGGGCTGTGGTTACCCAGCCGTGTGTCTTGCTCAGCTCTTTGTCTTTCCAAAGGAGACATCTTTCTCTCTCTGGCTCAGCCTGCAGGCCCCTTCCTTGCAAACACTGTTCACTACTGGAGTGTGAGCCTCTCTGGGCTGCCCTTACATACATGCTTGGGAAAGGCTGTTCCCAGCTTCTCCTGCTACAGAAATCCACATGGATCAGAAATGGGAAAGGGCTAGCTGGGAAAACAAGAGGCAACTCAGCTGTCTTCCCCCTTTATGTACCACTGAACTGAGAAAAAGGATCTGCTTGTGAGATGCCACCTCATTTTGCATGGCTCAGTGCAGAGCCAAACAGGAGTGCAAAGATGGGAGTAAGCCCTGGACTAATGTAGGGTTTGAAGGTCAGGGACCCTGGAGAAGGAGATGTAGGAGTGGTTAAAAAAAAGTTCTATGGGGATAAGGAACGTAGAAAGGGCAGGGGAAGTATTAGTCTGCAGAGTCACAAGCCTTGCTCATGGAGAAGGCAACCTCCTGGGTGTTTACGCTCAGGCAGTCCCCTGTGTGATCCGGAGAGCTGGCTCTTGTGACTGTTCCCCAAAGGGAAATGTGTTTCACTTCAGACTTGAGCAGCTTCTGGGGTCATGTCGGGTGGCTGCCTCCTGTAGTTGCTGTCCCCAGAACTGGAGCACATGTCAAGCCCATATGGCCACTGACCCCTGGGCAGGGTGTCCTCGCTGAGCTGACTGAGGAGCCTGTGCCTGCCATGCCTAAAGCCTCATCAGACTCTGAGGCTGACCAGAAAGATAAATCAGCAAAGGATGGAGCCAGAGCACGAGCAGTGATGGCAGAAGAGTAACACACTCCTGCCCCTGCATCTGCACTGTGGTTACCCGGGCAAGGCCATGTCTGTTAGCTGGATGTGAGCAGCATCCCTCTGGGGCTGCTGTTTCCCTTGGGAGAGCAGCTGGTGAGGGACAATGGCAGCAGCGTCCTGAAAGATGCATTACACAGACTTCAGCCAAGAGCTACCTAAGGAGTCTGGAAGTAGCTGCTGCTTGTTGAGGCCATGGGGAGAGAGCAGACCCATTATAAGCAGGAGAAACTGGAGCAAGACTTGTAAAGGGCTGGAAACTCAGTTAAATTATCCAGGGCAATATAACCTCCAGCCCAGCCTGTTGTCTGTGAGGGGAGAGCCTGGGATCAGGAAAAGCCCCAGGGAAGATAGAAATTAGAGAGAAGTTTGCTCTGGGACTTAGCCACGCTTTCGCTGCTTCGCCTCTTGTTTCAGCTTCCAGAGCTCCAGGCAGAGCTGATCGGTGGCAAACAGATTGTCACGCAGATGTCGCTTCTTTAAGCAATGGGGCACTTCTGCTGTTCGCTGTCCTTCCAGGGAGACCTGTGCTACTTGTGGGGAACCTGCTCCACTTGGCATACCCGTGTGGTACCCAGCGGATGAGCATCCACCAGCAGCACTCCACTGTTGCTCTTTGCTCACCGTGAATGCTCTGCTTCTTGCAATAGGACCCCCCCAACCTTGTCTCAGTACTCCAACAGCTGGGGACGTGCTGGTGGAGCAGTCACCCGTCTCATTGCACCTCCCATCTGGCACAGGGGCAACAGAAAACATGGAGCAGCTGAGCTACAGAGAGCTGTGGTGGGACAGAGCTCGGGCAGCAGTAATGCGTCCTTCCTGTCAGCAGGTGAATGATGCTGTGCCCAGCATCTCACTGGTGGAAAAGTCCACCAGAGAGTTCCATGAGCAGCACCCCAGGACAGGTGGAAACCCAGGAGGACACAGAAAGGGTGGCCTCCTGTCTATGGCTCCGCTTCTCAAGGCTGCCAACCCAGGAGCAGCAGGATGGCGAAAGTGGAGGAAGCCTAGCAGTTCATCTGGCAGAAATACTCTGCTGAGAAGCACAGGAGAGCCCCAAATGAGCTAAGAGTGGAGTGACAGCCTGTGAGACAGTGATGTCAGCTTGGCCAGAACCCAGGGTGTGGGTGGGAAGGAGGGCAGAAGTGAGGCAGAAGGGTTGGGTTGCAAAGTCCCTCTGGCTTTCACATTTGCTGGCTGACTTGTGGTCTGTAGTTTTCTTTTTACAGGCAGGACTTTGTTCAGTGCTGAAGTAAATCTTGTGTCAGGCACAGAGCTGTTCAACTGTAAACATGTCCTGGGTGTTTCCTACCCTTTCTCCCAGGGACAGAAGCTCCTCTCTACACCTGGCAAGTGAGCATCAGCCATCCTGGGTAAGCTCAGGACAGCCCCCTGATCCCAGACACCCTGTGCCAGGGTTCATGATCTGTCTCTGACACTATGTGGGATAGCCCCAACCAAACCAGGCACCCTGCCAGCATGTCATGGGCCAGGAAGATCTGAGTTTAGGCACTAACTGCATCTCTGACCTGGCGCTGAGATGACACATGTCCCATCGCTCTGCTGAGGCATCCAAGGGTGCTGCAAGGCCATCAGAGCTGCTGGCCGCCAGGCAGGACACGTGAGGGGAACTCAACCTCGTGCTAGATACATGGTTCCTCCATGCATACCTCCTGTGATCCTCCTCATCACAAGTCTTACCATCCTTGGAACCCCCTGACACAGGCCCCACTCATCTCTGATAAATCTGGAGTCCCAAAGCTGCCTAAAATAGCACCAAATCTGGAGCTGCCTGCCAAGGCTTAGCGGTGCGTGATGGGCCATCCTCTACTCAGAGGGAAAAGCCAGGGAGCAACCAAATACTCAGAGAGGACAACAAATGAAAAAGAGAGAAGGGTTAAAAATGTAGGAACAGGGACTGGGAGGATGCCCCAGAAGGTACAGCATCCCCACCACACTCATCATTCCCAGAGCTGGCGGATGCTGCCCTATCATGCTGTGTCCAGGGGTATCCAAGGATGAGGGAGTAAGATAAAGTCCCACAGCCTATGAGTCTATGTGTCTTCCCACCCCTCTGCCCAGCCACTGCGGAGTTACTGGGTTTGATGGATCTCCAGTCTAACGCAGCCCAGCCTCATTTCAATTTTTGTGAGCTAATTTTAGTTTTAAAGGCTCCCCTGGAATTACATTGCTTTCAGAAAATGTTTGGCCTGGGTGCTACTGGCCTGCAAGTCCCCAGTGAAACCAAAGAGAAATGTGTGTGTAAAGCCTGGGGAATATTTATCAGGCTGATTTTGAGTTCAGTTCATTAGCAATTACCTTGATTTGTCTTCTGCTACTGCCAATTTACCAGGGCAACGTCTTGGAAACTCGCCTCATTTGGAGAGAGCAGGATGTAATTAGCCAGATAATCTGCTGATTCTCCTGTCGAGTTCTGTGTGCCCGGTCTTGACACAGGCAGTGGCTGTACTGGCTGGATCAGACCTGATTTCTGGTGCTGCTTATGCACTTAGTGCTATGTAGGCAGGAAGGAAGATGCTGTCCTTACCTCAGGCAATGACAAATCCACTTCTTGGATCATTCCTCAAGCTGTAACCCCTGGGCTCAAACCATCTGGGAGCTTCTGTTTCAGGGTTAGCTTCTTTGCCGAGGCAACGAGATTCCCAAGGGTATGCGGATACCTATTTTCAAAAAGGATGGGGGTGATTTATTTCCTTAGGCCAGCTCATTTCTATTTTCTCACTGTGTCCATCCTTGCTGCTCTCTTCCAAATCACTAGCTAAGGTCAAGCAACTCAGCCACAAGGTGCAGCACAGCAAGGGCTCAGTCACAAGTTCCCAGGTGCAGATGGCACCGTGTAAGCAATGCCTGAATATTTTAACTGATAAGGGAAATTTCAGGGAATACCCAGTGCTGCAGAGTCCTTCAGGAGACAGAGGAGAGTTGTTTTCAACTACGCCAGTCCTGAATCTGCGATTCAGCTGATGAAAAGGGATGCTGCACATTGCATGTTGTGCCTCTTCCCACTCACAGCCCAACAAAGACCGCCGGCACCGCCATGGGGGCTGCACCGGCTGCCCGTGACACTGGGACAGTACTGCAGGTCTATGATTGAGTTGTGCCTCCCTTAATTTTCCCAGCCACCAGGATGGAAAGGCCATACCGTGTGTCTTGGGCTGATAAGTGCGTGACACCTTTCACCCTGGGAAGGGACCTGCCTTGGAGGCAAAGGTGCAGGTGCCCTGCATTTCTTTCTCGGATCACCGCTGAACTGTGTATCAGCTCCTCCAGCCTCTGGCTGGTCAACCAGTGGGTAGGTGCAGAGCTGCCGGCAGACGAGAGCGGCAAGGACCAGAGCAGGGTGTCACAGTGGGTCAGTTTATGGGCAACGAGGGACAAGTACCCAAGAGAGGCTGGTGAGGTGACAGAGCAGGGGCTGTGAACGCCTGTCCCAGGTGCAGAGGAGCAGAAGTGTGACAATGGGGCAGGACAACCCAGCACTGGTACGGGCTGTCCTGCTGCCATGCTTGGGGATCTCCACTGCCCTCCTGTGCCAGCCTGCTAGGAGCAACCTGGGGAAGACTTTCAACATGTTTTCCTGGGTTATCGCTCGCTGCAAAATGAGCGGGCAGCAGCGCTGTGTGAGATGTTCCAGGCAGGAGGGACCAAGGCACCATGACTGGCAGCAGGTAGAGGAAGAAGAAGAGGAATTCAGCCAAGGGCACCCTTTCTGCGCCAAGGACCGTACACGGCTGATCCCCTTCTTGAAGGCCAGGCTGTTGTTCCAAAAATGAATTCTTTACCCAGTGTGCACAGTCCAGTCTACATGCAGAGACTGGATACCATGTTTATTACAATCTTGTGCAGGATTGGGTGTTAGCAGGTTAATGCCAAGGAACACCATAATGACAGGACACCGAATATCTATAAACTACAAGTTGAGATAAAGTTACAACATATCCTACATATCGCACTAATCTGTTATCCTTGATTGGCTGAAATTGAAAAGAGGGCATTTTGGCTTAGGGGGCGATTTAGCAAAAATTCAGTGTAAATTCACTCAGTGACTGGCTTATCTCTGTTCCACTGGCTTCATGCCCTTAGGCAATGTCTTCCATGGGGGCATTCCTCTTCCCGTTGTTATCTGTGTGCTTAATGATGCGTCCTGTAGTGGAGCAGGTCTATCAGTCCAGCAATTATCACACATTCATTCGTATCAGCACAGTCCCATTTAACAAGGTCAATATTGAGGCGTGATAGGAAGGACCACCAGACCTGCATGAGGGCAGAGACTGGGCTGTGGCAGGAGGTTGGGTGCACAAAGCTGACAGTGTCTGAGGAGAGTGTTACTGAAAATCACCACCAAGAAAACTCTCTGAACCAAATGATAATTCAGAAAGCCAACGTTGCCTTATTAATAAAGTTGCACAAGCTTGGATGCTAGATGAAACTAGCATAAAACACTGAAAAATTACAACGTATTGTAACTTAATTAGTATAAACACACCTAAATTTACAATTACTAGTTATTGACAGCTATGTCATCTATCATTGGTTAAGAACATTTAAAGGAGCCTCGCTTCTCATCTAAATTATCACATATGCTCCTTGCAGGTGTGAGGGGGCAAGTTTTCTTCCACCTGAATTGAGTCAGTTTTCCCAATCTCCCACCTCTGTCTTTAACTTTAGATGTTTCAGTCTTTCACAAACAGTACATGAGATTTACATGCTCCCTAATCTTCAAAACAATAACTTTTGAGTAGGAGACTCACTTTTTTCTGGTCTAAGCATCCTCAAGGACAAACAGCATGTTTGTTATCCCTAAGTACACACTATTCTTTCTACTAATTAGCTCCAATATTTCATTGTTGCCTTTCAGGACTGATTTACCATCTTCACGGCTGCATTCCTTTAAGGACTGATTTACCACCCTTAAGGCAACAGAGGGCACAGCCAAACACCATTACCTGCAGCACCCAAGAAGGCACTGCTTTGCCAAACTGGGGAGAAGACCCCAGAAACCACATCTTCTTTTCTCTTCTCCTCTCTAAAGTGGGTCTGGCGGAGCTCCTAGAGGACCCCCAGGAACTGTGGATTTTGGGGGTTGTTCCCTGATGGAAGGTGTGCATGCTGAAGGGCTGGGTCACAACAAGGCTGACCTTTGCAGAAACAGCGGCTGGGCATCTGTAAGTGCAGCACAAACACTGGGAACGCTGGGAAGCGTATCAAGAAAATATAAATTTTTCCTAAACAGGAAATCCCTGGGGTCATATCGAAATACAACATGTGTTGTCCTAAATCTATGTTCTTGTACCTGGCGTGCAAAAGCTGATCCACACAGAGTTGGCACAGTTATTTCATTTCCGCTCAGAGATGGGTGCTAGGTGGTAAGTCCACCAAGCCAGCACCCTTGGGTACAATAGAGCTCTATATTTATATAGTCTTCCTTGAGGCTACACCTGTTAGCCAAAAAGTGGTTTCGTCCCCCAGCAAGCAATAAGTCAATTTGCACACACTCAGGAGAGATATTGCTAGTTTATTCAGATTTGCACAGTCCTGGGTGCTCGGTGGATTTCCACAAATCAAGCATGTCTGACACAAGTTTCTGTGCTATTTTTACACATGAAAGTTAGAAGATTATACACTCCCCCTTGCAATGATTGCCTAGTAATTTAGATGAAATTGTAATAGTCACTGACATCATAGTTCTACCTGTGCACGTGCTCAGGGGAAGGGTCTTCACCTGGGCAAGGGTCTTTCTGACCTGTGAGTGTGATTTTTAGTATTTTAAGGAAGGCAATGTACTTGAGGATACCTAAACTTTTAGTTTTGCTGCAAGTTGGCCTGTTCCTTGAAAATTTAACTGGCCTATGCTTTTCACAGTCCATACAGTTCTTGAAGTTTCTTTATAAAGAATGCCTTATCTAGATTACTGTTATTAAGTCTAATTTTCTAAATACAAAACATCTTAACCTAGTAAAATACTCAATTTGCTGTTGGCTTACACACCTACTTGACTACTATTGTTTAGTTCTTTTCTTGCTTGTAATTAAAGGAACAGGATTCCTGAAATTCATTCTGCATGCCCTGGAGGTAGGGGTCTTCTCTTGGAAGCAGGTAGCTTTAGCTCAGGAGGTGTGTTTCTCCTATTACAGTGAGCAAGTTCATCCTAAAGAACATCAAATAACAAAACTTTGCTGACTTATCGAAATTATTTTGGTCTGTTGACAAACACAAGGATGTACATCTTTGTGCATTTTGACACACACAGGGACATACATCCCCAAGTTTTAGGTACTTTCGACCTCTTGTACTATTATTCAAGGGTTCTTGACGTTCATTATCTTAGTACCTTCTATCTCACAGTAAATAATGTCAGCATGACCTTTAGTTCCTAAAACAATTTGCCTGTTATTTGCATGACTTTTACTTTTGGAATATTAATCGGATATCACACACACCCCAAGGTCACCTGGGAAGTTCATCCTTCCCCCATTCTCTCCAGCATCCCGGCTAGGCCCCATAACAGTGTTGTTACCAAAAACTGTAACCAAAAAAACTCTCTAAACCCAACGATAGTTTAGAGAGCTGATGTTGCTTCATTAACAAAGTTGCACAAGTTCAGATGCTAGATGAAATTAGCATGCCACACTGAAAAACTGCAACGTATTTATATTGTAACTTAATTACTATGGACATGCCCAATTTTACAATTACTGGTTAGTGATAACTACTTAATCTACTATTGGTTAAATACATTTAAATTCACTTCACTTTTCATGTAAATTAGCACGTATGCTCCTAGCTGGTGTTGGGGAGCAAGTTTTCTTCCATCTGAATTGAGTTGGTGGTCACAATCTCTCACTGCCGCCTTTGGCCGACTTTACAAAGATTTAACTGTCGTCTTTCAAGAACGATTTACATATTCTCAAGGCAACACTTCTTTCAGGACTAATTTACCATCCTTAAGGCAACAGTCACAACCACTGCTCAGCATCTTCTCCTCGTAAATGCCATTAGTGTCGTTCCTTACTTCCATTGAAAGCCACAGCATCCTTTTATTCATATGCGGGGATTGAAGGGCTCTTGGGGGCAGGGGGCATTCTCCAGGTGGGAGGTGTGATTTTCATATTATAATTACCAAGGTAAGTGAGCAGAAGATACAACTTAATCTTTATGTTATGTCCGAGTAGATGGTCAGGGTGAATTTCTTTTATTCCTCAATTCAAGGTCTGTTCGTTCTTCCATTTTGCAAGGCTTTGCTATCTTTTGAGCCTGATATCTCCTCTCAAAGCTTTATCTTGGCAACTGTTTCTTTTGTTTTAATCTTTAACCTTTCCTCAATTCCTCGCTTTTGTTTTCCCACAAGTGGGGTTCAAAACTCGGTGTGGAGTAAGCCAGCGCTACACAGACATTTATTTACACAGAGATGTTTATTTCATGTTTGTGCCCAGGCAGAGGTGCTAGGTGGCAATCCCACAAATCGAGCACAGAGGAACTACAACATATTTATCTTGTTAGGCGATGAGTAAAAACCCACCTAAATTTATGCTTAATGGCCAGTGATCATCATCTCTTCGTCTGCTTTTATAGAATCATAGAATCATAGAACAATT
>NW_009704833.1:0-1739 GCF_000703405.1 Apaloderma vittatum
CAGAACCATTCTCTGGCCATGCATCACCCCCAGAGCAGCGAGCACAGACAGGGATGCCCCAGCCAGCTACATGCTCCATGGTTCGGCCTTTTACAGCATCGGTACTCACCTCCCATTCTTACATTCTCCTACTTCCTGATGCCCCACAGCTGAGAGAGGACTGTTACTCCCTCATTACTGATCTCCAGTGAAGGAGGTGCAGTCTTTCTGCTTTGGCAGCCAAAAATTATTCTACAGACCAAGGGGCTCAGGACATCGAGAATCATAGTCACAGTGGGCTGCTCTGTGCACTTTGGACCTCTGTGGATGGTGCCTAAGGAGGCAGGAAGACAAAAGTTCCTATAACCCCTGCAACGTTGCTCTGACTTTAAGGGAGTCGTTTAACCTCTTTTCATGCCCTCAGGCTGTAAGTGTAAGATGGAGATTTTATCTCAGGAGTTAGGATTGCTAGGCTGATTTGAACCGTGAGGTGCTATAAATGCTAGAGACTATTGTTTTGGTTACCTTTCCCTGGGCAGGATCAAAATCTGAAGGCCAGAAGATCCTGAAGAAACTTTTAGCACTTGCCAAAAGAAAAGGAGTAACAAAATTTGCAACCATCTCCTGCCAGTCTGGCTAGCCTCACCTCTGTTCTCTGTCACGCTGGCAAGGGGCAGAAAGGGATCCTTGGAGGCTTTTTCTGGCTTCTCAAGTTCTGCATGAAGGACCTAATGAGCAGCATTTCCCAGAAAGCTGGTCCTGAGCGTGTCAGGCCACTTCAGAGCAACTAGTTTCACGGCCCACATTTAGCACAGTTAGTACTGAGCACAAATACGACCCCTATTCATTTATAGACAGGAAGGTCCCAGCCCCTGTAAAGGGGGTTCAGTCACCGGGCCTGCCACAAACCCCTTGCTGGATTGCACTGCAGACATCTCGAATTCCTATTCTCTTTCTCCGTTCTGGCCCCATTTCTTAGGTGGTTTTGAGTTCCAGATGCTTGAGAGCAGAGAGGAGCCGGGACAGCCCAGCTGCATTTTGCTGCAGCTGCTTGATCAACAACTTAATTGGGAAAATTCTTCATTGCTTTAAAGAAAAAAAGCTTGCGACCAGATAACTGCTCCCACCCTAACACAGAAACCAGGTGCTCTGAGCACAGGATCCCCAGCTCAGCTGCACACATGCGCACAGGGCTAGTCTGGAAGCTGAGCCCTTGCAGCACATACGTTGCTGAATCAGGACCCTGATTACATCGTCTGCTTTGCGATTATTTTGTAAGTTGAACAACCATTTCCTTCAGTTGTTGGAAAGAACTAGTTACTACAATTCGCCTCTCGGATGAGCTTTCAGCAGCAGGATTATAGATTTCACCCCCCACTTGGGGGTGACATTTTCGGCCAGCTGGAAGAGCCCTGCTGTTAGTCAACATTTTATACCCTCTAGCTGTTGGGGAAAGGCAGCGTGGGGTTTCACTTCACGGTATCTCTCCAGGAACTGACAATCCCACAGAGCTGAGCTAGAACCTCATTTCCCAGGTTAGGAGGTGTCCAGCGTGCGATGGCTGCACCCCCTCACAAGAAGGGGGGCGGGAGGGCAGGGGGATCAGGAGCGGGCACTGGGAGCTGTCTCCTACTAGTGTGAAGGAAAGGCAAACGGCTCGGAGCGCACAAAAAAATCCCAGCAAAAGGGGAACATCGCCGGGGAGATGGGAGGAGGAGAAAGCGGCAAGGGGGTCTGCGGGAGATCGGCGGCGGGAAGCG
>NW_009704834.1:0-13683 GCF_000703405.1 Apaloderma vittatum
TATAATTATATATTAGATTATAAAATAGGGAATTGTTAGATGAATATTTTAAGACTGAGGAAATTAAAATGAAGTAGGAAGTCTATGACAGATCTCAGGAAAGTCTGATATTCTTTAGTACCCACTCTTCTTAAGCCAAGATTTATAAGATACATTTAAGCAAATGCTATATTTAAACATATAATCATTTTCTTTGACACACTTTACTGAAATTTTTGTGCATCAGCTTTTTGTTGCAAATTATGACTGTTCTTATGCTCAGGGTGCTCTTATTCGGCTCACAGAATGCTCATATCAGAAAGCAGTATCAGACAACACTCACGGGTGATAAAGCATAAACCAAAGAGTACTAAAGGTCAAAGCTGAAGCAAATTTCCAGAACTATTAAGGAAATCATCCCTTGCTCAGCTTCTAGAAGGCCATAGACAACTATGTACAAGTCTTTGATTTTTTATATCTGAAAGGTGAAGTGAACCAGTGTGAGAGAAGTGATCTGTACTGAAGATTAATTTACACACAGCTCAGGTATTTGGGTCCATAACTATGACTTAAACACACACATTCTTGGCACAGGATAAATTCTGCACAGTAGGGTATACCTTCATTATGAAACAGAGGTTTACCTTTGACTTCCTTAGCCCAAATTCTGAGTTTTGTCACAGGAAATAACTTGCGTCTGCATCAAGCAAAGGTTTTAGGAGATAGAAGACAGAATTTATTTCCAATTCAAACAGATGCTCTGTTAGTTCAGTAAAGAGCTTAAGACTCAAATATAACTCTCAGAAAGGGGTATGGACAGTTAGAGTTAAGCACTTTGAGATGAGGTCCACAAGGAACATTAGACTAAGCATGAGCTCTCAGAGTAAGTGAAAAGAGTAGCTGAACTTAAAGTCATGGAAGTCCTCATTCCTCTAAATCTTAGACACTACGGTCCAAGCACTCACCTGAACCTCTTGCATAATCCCTTAAAGATTAGATTTCAGCTACGGTGGTTGACTTGGATTCCCTTACCACTGCCTAGGCACGTCTCCACCAGTGGATTGTCTTCTGCTGTAGAAGCTGGTTTGCATTTCCTGGGCTTTATAAAGATTACTTCAGAAAAAGAGACTAAATAGACATGAAAACCCTGGAGGAACAGAAATGGCAAAAAATCTCATGTAACTGCTTTCTGAAAGGAGGAGATAGTTGAGCAAGGATTTTAAGGTGGTCAAGTTCAACATCAAGATTAGTTAACTAAGTAAGTTAATTAATTTCTCATAGGAATAACTGCTATGTATTCAGGAATACTTAAAGTGTTTTCTGACTATAGCCTAGAAAGAGGTGTGTAAGCAAGGAAACAAATGCCATATCTCAAAATCTGGTCATGTTAGAGGAATATTATTTCTTCACTGCCTGAATTTCAGTACATGATTTTACATTAACACTATAAGACGAACTAAGATACTTTATTTTAAGAACCAGAATTCAGAACGAACTAAGCAATTTTCTCCATTATCCTAAAGTTATTTATTCATTACTAGATAATCAGCTTTTAGCTGGCAAAATGTCTTAGATAATCCAAATTTTGTGACTTGGACATATATGCAGATATATATTGACAGTACTCAGTTTCCTGCCCTAGGTTACTCAGTGTCATCATAACTTCCATACGCAACTCATGCAGTATGAGGCAATGAACAAATAAATGCCATTTACAGTTATAGATTACATTTGACTTGAGAAACTCAAATCTCTTTCATATTTAAGGAAATACGAAGCCACTGGTTTGACTTTCCTCAAAAGTGGTGTCACCATCAAACTGTAAGACATTATGAACTCTTATTTTTCTTTGTCTCCTTTTGAAAAAGTTGTGTTTTGCCTGACATACTCAACAAATACAAGGACAGAGAATTTCCACCTGAATATCACAGCCACTAAGCTCTGGAATAACTGAATACACTTCTCTAAGAACATTAAGAGAAAATACAGCAATTCAACTAAGAGGAAGAGGAAAATCATCATTCTTAAATAGACTGCACCTCTATAGGACACTTTGCGATGACTGTAGTGCTGCTAATAATCAAAAGAAGTATATAAAACTCTTCCTATACCTCAGCTGAATGCTTCAAACAATGGACTATTGAACACAGTAGGATATCCCTTATCTGCTTCTTCCTGATATATCTTTTTGTTTATTCTAAGGAAGGAGACATTTGATTAGACATTATTTTTAAAAAAATCTTTAATGTGAATCTGAAGTGGAAGATGTTGTTATTTCCCTGAAAGAGACAAATATTCACCATGTGCAGATTATAAAGAATGTCCTCAAGACTGACCTATGTAGATATTGCTATCTGGCTAGAAAATAGATTTAGACAGAAGGAAAGAGTCAGTGTGGGTTTTGTAAAGGGAAATTGTGCCTCACTGTTGTACTGGAGTTCTATGACAGTGTCAGCAGACTCAATAAACTCTGGACATTGGTATTTTCAGAAATCCTTTGAACAGTAAAACCATGAAGACAAGGACTTTCTAGTAGTCACATCCTGTGTCCCCAGACTTCACACAGACAGGTAGGTAATACAGTGGCAGACAAGCTTCATAAATTTAGAGGTCAGATGGTACACAGAGGGAAGATACTCCAATTGTAGCTGTTCACATCAATCTGCATTGCAGGGTCAGACTTTTGCTTCCAGATCAGCTCAACCCAATCTTGTTTTCTGAAATGCAAGAAAGCGTAAAATATTTTGGCACATAGTCTGGCAGTTCACTCTGGCCTGTTGTCATCAACAGTGTGGATACAGGGTTTAGCATGGTTTTAATTGGTTATTTTTTACATCCGTGCACTTTTCTACCACTTTATTTTCTTGACTACAGTATCAGGTGTCTGTGCCTAGGTGCTGTCAGTGGAGCTGCAGGGCAGCCTCTGTGATGAGAGGCTGGGGCTGCCCCGTGCTGGACAGAGATGGTCCCAATCGGCTCCAATGGCCCCAGTGCAGGATGGAGCTGAGCCCCTCAGCCAAGCTGCCTGTATTTTCCTCAACCCACGAGCTTTTTACATTCTGTTTTCTTCCTCTGTCCTGTTGCAAGGAGGAGTGAGCAGCTGGATGGGCATTTGGCAGCTGGCCAAGGCTAACCCACCATGATTTCTCAGTAGCGTGGGGAAATAGGAAGTTTGGGAGCTCCTGGTAACAACAGAAGATTCTTTTCACTTTGATAAGTGAATATTCCTTCCCTTTTTTTAAAAATAACTATTACTGTGATATGAGTGATATGAGAGTTCTGTGTTATCTAGTCACTGGGAATTCCTGCAGAGAGTTGAATCAGGTATTCTTTTTTTTTTTCCGTTTTCCAATTACATTAACTTCTCCCAGCTTACTCAGACATGGAAACACTGTCTAACAATTAGCTTCAACAGAACTGCCTAGACGTGCCGAACAATAAAGCATCTTAGTTTTCTAGCCCTAAGCATGAATTTAGAACCTCTGTTGCTATGGATGAAGTTTAACATTGAACAGAATATCACTGAAGAAAATTGATTGTATTAGATTTTCCTCTTTCATGGGTGAGCCATTTTATAGCCAGGCAGTAATTCTTGAGAGATAGGCTGTTAATAACAGGTAGGATGAAGCTGTTGTTTATTTTATTGTATATACAATCTCCTGCAACGGCCAAGTATCAAAAATATTTTCAAAGAGTGTAGACTCGTGTCAATGAGATGGGTGTCAAATAGCTTGATTTTGCAAGGTTTTTCTCACAAGGAAACAGACACACACATGTTCATATATAACCAGGAGCACTCAGTCTAACACCTGACATTCCCAAGAGATCAAAGAACATAGTTTTATGTTACTAATTGCTATTATGATAAATCAGAGCATCACGGAAGATAATAGGTAACATTTATTGTTTCCTTTCAAACTGTGTGATGTTGTTTGTTTTATTTTAATAGCTGTGTCAAAAGATAAAGAAATGTTTCGTTATGTGTTTTTGAAAGGTATTGCTTTTACTAGTGACTGTGGTATGGATAAAAGGAAAAAAAAATTATTGTAGTGCAATGTGTAAAACATAGGAATAGGGCTCAGAATATACTATGTTGTCTAAACACTGAGCTGTTGTGTGTGCTCAAGCAAACTGTGTTGTTTCTCACTCCTTGTCTACTGATCCTAGAATTCTACCTTGGATTTATCCAATGCCTTGACTATTGGAGTCCAGTGGCTAAATACACTGCCATACAAGTAAATATTAGACAGAAAATAAATACATTTTCAGAAATTAAAAAAAAAATAAAAATCACAAAACGGTTGTTGCTTTTTTTTTTGTTCTCTTTGATCAACTTCTTAATATATTCAGAAACAGCAGCCTAAATAAAGATCCGTATTTTTGAAATTTAAACAACATAATCATATGATTTGTAATCCATAGCTGTGTTCTTTCAGTGGATATTAAAATATTTGAAAAGAAGGTCTAGAACTGCTTAGCCAGTAGAGGGAAATGAATGCCCTTCATCTTTGTTCCTTCCTGGTTCTGCTAGTGCCCTGATTGCAAAGTGATGATTTGAATTAAGAAACAGAACATGAGACTGTCTCCTAGAAATGAAAATCATCTGTACCGGTTTTGCCTGGCATAGATTTAATTTTCTTCACAGCACCTAGTATGGGGCTGTGTTTTGGATTTGTGACCAAAACTGTGTTGATAACATAGGAATGGTTTAGTTATTGCTGAGCAATGCTAACAGAGCATTAGGCCTCTCCTGCTCCTCAGCCCACCTCAGCACTGCGTAGGCACATTTTGCAAATGTGATGGTGAATGTTTCCCTTTGGAAAGCAACAGCATGTGAGAACTGATCAGCTGAAAATGAAGGTGCCTAGAAGAGACTACACCCATGTTAAAGTTTAGACCATTGGAGTTATGAAAATGTAGAAGTCTAACAAAAATTCTGCTTTGGTGATCATCTGCACAGTTGATTTATTTATATCGATGTGATGTAAATTATCAGCTGATAATGAAACAGCTTCTTTTTAATTCAGCAGAATTAAGAGTGCTTTTATTCAGTGCCCTAAAATCATCTTGTTCAGACAGTGATGGAAAAAGAGGATTTTGTAGTCTATAAAACTGTTTACTAGTTTTGTTCAATAACTTTATCAATGACCTGGACGAGGGGATAGAGTGCACCCTCAGCAAGTTCGCTGATGAAACGAAACTGGGAGGGGTGGCTGACACACAGGAAGGCTGTCAGCACAGATTAGGGGATGTCCTGCTGGAAAGCGGCCCCATGGAGAAAAACCTTGAAGTCCTAGAGTGCAGTAAGTTGTCCATGGGACAGCAATGTGCCCTTGTGGCCAAGAGGGCCAATGGGATCCTGGGGTGCGTTAAGAAAAGTGTGTCCAGCAGGTCTAGGGAGGTTCTCCTCCCCCTCTGCTCTGCCCTGGTGAGACCATATCTGGAATACTGTGTCCAGTTTTGGGCTCCCCAGTTCAAGAGAGACAGGGACCTACTGGAGAGAGTCCAACGGAGAGCTCTGAGGATGATTAAGGGACTTGAACATCTCTCCTGTGAAGAGAGACTGAGAGAACCGGGGCTGTTTAGTCTTGAAAGGAGATGACTGAGAAGGGATCTCATTAACATATGTAAATATCTGAGGGGTGGATGTCAAGAAGAAGAGGACAATCTCTTCTCAGTGGTACCCAGCAGTAGAACCAGAAATAATGGGTTTAAGTTAGAACATAGGAAGTTCCACCTCAACATGAGGGGAAATTTCTTTACTGTAAGGGTGATGGAGCATTAGATGATCTCTAGAGGTCTCTTCCAACCCCTAACATTCCATGATTTTATGTTTCTATGATTATCTTAAGCTTTGTCATAGCTACATTTTTGCTATCTTTTGTACTTTGATTTGCAGCCAATATGATGGGAATATATACAGTGACAAAAGGTAAGTGGGGTAGAGGAGAGGCCATTCCACTGGCTATTTTCAGTTCTCATTTTTGTTTTCACTTTGCCTCTGACTTTCTGTGACAAACAGAATTTTTTCAAAAGCATATGTTTTGGTTCTAGTTTGTTGTACTTTGGTCTGAATCACACAGGCAGGGTCCTGGAGCCAAAACTTTCAGTACCAGCTAGGTACCTGATCACCCTGCCTGCTTCAGTCCTCGCTTTACCTGATACATCTTTCTTCCACACAGCTTACACAAAGACACGTATCTATGTGTGAGCATATGTTTTTATATATATTTATATATACAAAAACTATGTCTTTCCCCTGCAAGCTTTGTGGAAACTAAAGCAAGGAAAGTCTAACAGAATTATTTCTGCTACTGTTAGTAACAAATAAACTCTTATAGCCTAAAGAACAGAACAAAAAACCAAAAACAAATAAACACTTTTATTTTTACTATTTTCTTTATTTAAAAATATGTGTTGCAATTTTTGCAGTTCATAATAGCAGCTTTTTTTTTTCTCATTGCATGTGGATTCTTCACATCCACATTAACTCAATTACAGATAATGTCAGCTCCACGTGAAGACTGTGTCACATTCTAAGGGATGATGGATTTTCATGTTTTCCTCACCTCTCAGTTGTTCCATGGCAATTTCACATATTAGGGCAGAAGGTTTACAATACTTAAAAAATTCTAAATGTAACATGCTACCATAGTACATCTCTGCAGCTGTACAGCCAATGCTCTGCTGTACACTGCTTCTTGTTAGAAGATGAATGAAGTTCAAGATCTTACATGTTCTCTTCAAAGTATTCCAGCACTTGGTTAGGATACTTAAGGAAAAAAAAAAATCGCTAAATCTTTGAGATGAAGAATCTAGTTGACAGTTTCAGTCCTCAGCACAAAGGAACTGTCTGCAGGTACAGGAGAGCAAATGAGAGAAAAATGGAATATTTTCAAGGGGCAGTCCAAGGCTGCGAAGTAATTCACTTCAGAAACTTGGAACTGTCATAAGTGTCACCACTTCTCACTCTAAGTGCTTTCTCTAACAATACCTAGCAACACGCTTCTGAAGAAAAGGAAAACGCAAAGCAAAATAAGTCACATCATTTCAGGTTACTCTCTGTCAGGAGGTGGCTGAGAGAAAAATCAACAGTTCAGTATTCTTAGTCATACCATTAAAATCTTTGGATACGACAAAGATAGTCTGAAATAGATTAATATTAATATTAAGGTTAGGATTAGGATTAAGATTAAGATTAAGATTAAGACTAAAGATATGGAATAGAATAGAATAGAATAGAATAGAATAGAATAGAATAGAATAGAATAGAATAGAATAGAATAGAATAGAATAGAATAGAATAGAACTTAACTTGAAAAGTTTAGCTGAGTATATGGAAAGGGTACTATCTCATTTGCAGGAAGATAAACCTTCTCTTTGTTGTATGTAATAACCTTACACCTGAAGATGAAACATCACTGGCAGCACTCCATGATATGTGATTTCATCAATATGATTAATTTTTTTCTTGTGCTATCCAGTCTGTATCTGGATCTCTAATCACACACCTTATCATCATGTTAGAATTTCCTTAAAATGATAATGCATTTTTTTGTGGTGCTTGTACAACTCTCAGTTTAATAATCTTTTGTTTTTCTGCAACTCAGTCTTTCCACTTTATGAGAACTGTGGCTGCTAAAAGCTGTCAATTTTGACCATGGTATATAAAAGACATAGAGTTGAACTAGATCGCTATAGAGTTCAGTAGAACTTTGGTGTGACCTGTTCAGTTCTGCAACATTTACCTCCTGCTGTCTGAAATAAGTGTGGACTGCCTCCTTATGCAGCTCCAGGACTGTCTCTGCCTGCTAACAAGTACAAGAATCATTGCCTTGTTTCCTGCCTACTTCTTCAGTGTTTCTTTCAGAGCTTTTTCTCATGTTTTCTCTCTGACTAATGAGCCACTCTTCCATTCCTTTGCCAGAGTGCATTTCTGGCTTGTTTTCTTCGCCTTAAACACAAAATTACTTATGACAGTGAGATTTTTTTGGTTTTAATTCTATCACAGGTTCACTGACCATGGACACAGACATTCAGCTCTCTGCTCTCCCTGACAGCTCTGAAATGGCTAACACTGCAAGTCTGCCTGAGAGGAAAAGACAGGGAGGGGGAAATTTTAGAGTCACTTTTGATTCAGTTTATCTGATGTTTGTTGTTGTACAAAATAGGTGTCAGATTCAAGAAAACTAAACATATCTAAGACTGAAAAGCATTTTATGAGTAATTTTTTAGTTTATCCTCAACACCACAACACAACACCACAAATTCCTTATCATACCTCAGACTTTGCATTATTGTACTCAATAAAATTATTTCCTAAAGAAAAAATGAGGAAATAAACATAGTATTGATAAGGGGCATGTTTCTGCACTCACATTGCCCTTCCTCATCTGTAAGGTAAACTGAATTGCTGAACACAACAATGGCACAGAAAGGATGAACGTTCCTCTCTTTGCCAGCTCCTATACCTAGGCTCTCTGTAACTAGTGCAATAGTGAAGCACAAAGAATTCATAACATGTTGTAGTGAATCAAGCATGGAAAAGGTGGAGGAGTACAGCTCTAATGAAAGACATGCAGGTGCTAAGGGTAGTCATGGAGGGGTGGAGACAGAAGACCATACAGGGCAAATTATAGGAGCACTTCGTGTAGAAGCAAAGAAATATGCTTGTCATGACTTCTTTAACTTTTATTTATCCACATTTGCATGAGGAATGTTTTCTGTAATTTATTTAGAACGAATAGTACCAAAAAAGAACACAGTATTGTTCTTAGCAACTTTACTAAGTATATGCCATCATGGGAGACCTAGCTCCATAACAACTGCTGCAGTTGCTAGTTTTTCCCAATTTTGTTAGTTCTAGAATAGTTGTATTTGGATTTTTGGCTAGATGTGGCTTGGGTACAAATATATAGCTGGCGAAAGAAAACCTGCTATGAAACATTTACCATTATGCCTGATCCAGGAGCCGCACATTAAATATTCTCTGATATATAAAGGTACTCGCAATAAGTTATCAGGTGCAGTGCTCAGCTGTCCGTAACTCACACATTACAAACTTCCCCGTCAAATCAATACTCTGAAGGAAAGGAAGACTGCCCTGAAAATTTCTTATTGCCAGAGACTATCATGGAGAACATCTCAAAGCTGCTGTGATGCCACTGTCTTTTAGAGAAGACACTAACTGGATTGACTCGGGAGGGAAGAAACTGCTTGGGAAGCATATGTCCTTGTCTTTCCACTCCAAGCCTCAAAATTTACTGCGCTGTTACTAAGACTATATCAGACTGAAAGAAAAACACAACAAAACAAAACTATAACACATTCTTAAGCTATTTGTCATTGAAAGTGGTCTGCAGTGAAAAAAAAAAGACACTCTGAAAGCTCATGCAATAATCAGCTAACTCATCGTGATGAAATCAGATTTGTTTGCACATATTGCTATTATTTGTCCCTGTAAAAAAAAAAAAAGAAAAAAAGAAGTTTATCGAGGGCACACTGGCAATTTTGGGCAAGGGCAAGCATTTAGTTCAGCTAAATTCAGTATTTCTGAAAAATTTCGATTAACAATGTATTAGCAACCATTAAAGCAACAGACACTGACTTAGAGGCTAATGAACTGGGATGTGAGTTTTGTCCCACAAAGCTGAGTACGAAAAGCATAGCCTCAGGACATGAAGCAAGAAGTGTGAAAGACATGACAAATGTCTGTCTGGTGGTTTATTTCACTCTCCAAGCAGATGAAAAGTATGTGTTCAGCATTTCAAGGTTCTGTTCAACATGGGCACTTTCAGCATTCTTTCTGCAAAGAAAAGGGTGTTAGCTCTGCAGGTCTGCTTCTGGAAGAGGAAATCCTTGAAGCTGAAGAACATTTTCATTATGAAATATCATGGGTGATAAAACCAAGAAAAATAGGATTTTTGTCCATTTTAAATTCACCCCCTAAAAGGTCTTTCTTTTAATAGTGCAATAGGTGGTATAAAAATTTTTTTAAAAAAACATGGAACAGTTAGAGTGGGAAGGGACCTTTAAAGATCATCCAATTCCCCTGCCATGGCCAGGGGCCTCTTCCCCCACATGGTGTTACTCAAAGCCCCATTGAATCCAACCCTGAACACTTTCGATGATGGGGCATGCACAACTTCTCTGGGCAACCTGTTCTGGTGTCTCACTATCCTTACCATAATAAATTTCTTTCTTATGTGCATTCTGCATCTACCCTTTTCCATTTAAAATCATTGTCCATTGTCTTGTCACTGTAGAACTTCGTAAAATGTATCTCTCTGTCTTGCTTATAAGCCTCCTTTAAGTATTAAAAGACCAGAAGAAGGTCTTCCCAGATCCTTCTCTTCTCCAGGCTGAACAAACAAAACTCTCTCAGCCACTCTTCATGGGAGAGGTTTTCCAGCCTTCTGACCATTTTCATGGCTCTCCTCTGAACCCTCTCCAAGAGGTCCATGTCTTTCTTGTACTGGGGACCCCAAAACTGAAAAAGTCATTACTTCTAAATTTAATCTTTAAATATTGGTCTTACAGGAAATGATCAGGACTAATTCTGTAACCTATGGGTAAACAGTACCTTTTAAAGAGTTAATATTGTGACTTGGTTACTTCCAGAGTGTTTCTCCAGAGGAATGGTATTACTTGCACTATTTTGAGCAGCGGAGTTGGTTTAAGGGTACCTCCTCTGCACCAAGCATCATCTGGCCCTGTAGTATGCTTTCTTTCAATAGTGCTGCAACAGATATTGCTTATAAACTAAATAAGTAAAATTATTTGAAAATCTTTTGGAGAAGAGAGCAGGAAGGAATATTTTTAATACAAAATATTTTACAAAACCAGTTTTGAACACATCTTCACCCACATTTGTATTGGCAGGGAATGAGAAACTCCTGCAAACTGCCAAGAAAAAAGGGTAAATTTCAAATACACCTTCAGGGCATAAAGACTGTAATTTCTAAAACTGTAGTCTTCACTAAAGGATGATGTTCTGTTGTAGGTTGATTTTCTGTTGCCTTTTGTGTTTCAAAAAAAGGAACAGATAAGTATAGAGATCATGATCTGGTTCAGGTTTACTGCAAGGAGGAAAATCTGGTGATTGAAGGCTTTTGCACAAAGTAGTAAAATGTACCAGAAAATGAGCACAATGGTTAAGAGTGTTTGCTCAAGAGAAAATGAAGAGAAGGCTGGAAGCCTCTGTGTGATCTTTAGGACCTGATGTGGGAAAACTGCATATAGAAGAGTAACAGTGATATAAAATAACTGCATGGATAAAGAGGGAAGATGGCAGAAAAGAACATCTGCAGAGCAGGCAGGACATACAGTGAAATTTTTGTACCTAATCCAGCTAAGAAAGTGAATGAAATCACTCAGGCACAAGTGGAATATTTATTCACCAAAGGGAGAAACGTGGGCAACATAGTGACAGAATGAAAACTGCTCATATAGGATGTGAAAATTGCTATGATGAGATCACAGAAACATGGTACACTAGGAGATATGACTGTAAAGAAAGTTATGATGGGTTTATGTTTCTCAAAAACATTGGTGAGGCAGTCACAACAGGCAGCTTTGTTTCCTGATGTTGTGATGTTTTGAGAAGAGAGAAAGGATTCTGTAAATTAAAGAGACTCTGAACAACAGTTTTAGATAAGCTTATAGTGGGGTTTCTACTGTCAATAAATCAAATATTGGTAGGTCTACGTTGTAGAACTTTTTAGATTAGATTTTTTCTGGACAGAATTTTTTGGAATATCTTAAAAAATGCTTCCCTGGCACTGATATTAAGACCAGTATTGTTGAGTAATTTATGAGATGTGTTGGTGGTACAAACCTCTGAGGAAGTGGCAGAAAGCAGAAGGGTTAGAGTGTCTTACTGGCAAAATGACTTAATTTAAGAATACAAATAATAACTACACAATGAACACTGGTCATATAAACTCTATAGTCAGACAATTCAAGAATAACAAATATCTACTACAAATCATTACAATTAAATTGGACAAATAGTGGGTAACTTAGAGGAGCTGATTTTAACACGTGTAAAAGAACACTGTGTCATCAGCTGAATTATGTAGCAAACGTTTTGTGCCATTATGTTAGGCACCGTATTATTCTGACTATTCTTTGCAGAAAAAAAAAATTAGTTGGAAGAGGATCTTATGGAGATAAAGATTACTACAGTGAGTAGACAAGTACTTGCTTGTCTGTATGGCATATAAAAACAACTGTTTGGTTCTATCTTCTATTAGAAGAGGGAAAAGAAGCTTGTCTGTTAAAAGGCACTGTTATCAAAGGACACGAAATAGTAGAGCTTAGTATTGAACCCTGCAATGGTGGTTATCTCCAGTCAAATTATAGCAGCGAACAAATAAACTTTGCTGAATGTCAGAAGACAGATGCTGCTTTTCATGTTGAATTTTGAAAGCTAATGCTATTGGGATACTTGAAATGGAACAGCTATCTTGTTATTTTCTAGAGCATGCCCATTCCAAAGCCATTTCACTGAAGGAAAGGTAGACTTGCAGACTATCCACAAAAATATCCACTAAAATCCTCTTTACTTGGAGCATAACTAGGCTTTTCTTTTTTAAAAACTCTTTCAGAGTACTACCATTTTTTCAGTTGTGCTTTCCTGAGTGTGTTACCATGGTGACTAGGAGAATCTGGGAATTAACTTTTTTTACGATTATTGTGGAACATTGATGTGTGAGTTGATGAGCTGAATATCAGAACCAGACCTTGAAGAGACAATAACCAGTTAGGGATTAGCAGCTTTTCCAGTGTAAAAAATAAAGAGTAGCTTAGATTAAAGAAGGCCAAATCTATGACTGATGGATTGAATCATCAGTGATTTTAGTCAAGTCACACCTATTTAAATCAGCTAGAAATCCAGCTTAGTATGCTGTTAATTATTTCCTGTAAAAAAATGAGATATGTAAAAAAGATAGAGCAAAAACAGTTAAACAAACTGACTGCCCAATTGCCTATGTTCTGCCAATGACCGTCCTCAATGTTCTGGTCTGGTCATGAAAATATTCCCTTTGCTGTTTCACAGTTATAATTGTTATTTCACTCTTTCAGGTGTAGATAACAGTGATAACTACAATATCATTCTCTGATTACATCTAGAAAAGAAAGAGTCCTGCTTATCTGAAGTAACAGAGACCACTTTTTTTTGTAATACAATACCAGAATTTTAGTATATCTTATCCAGATAGATGCACACTTCTTATAATTAGACATTTCCCTCTTCTTTATGTGTTTGTTACTCCACTGATAACTGAAAGAATCTTTAACAGTATTCCTGTAAATGGCGGAGGCTATTTATATGAAAAATGCCTAATTAGTGAAAAATAGAAAATTTAAATTGGGAGATATCACACACATCATGTGTGTTTTTTTACCCTGGCTGGCAGCCAGTTGCCCACCCAACTGCTCTCTCACTCCTACTCAACAAGACCGGAGGCAAAAAACTCGTGGGTCAAGATAAGGGTAGGGAGATTACTCAACAATGACTGTCTGAGTTAACACAGACTTGACTTGGGGAAGATTAATTTATTGACAATCAAAAATAGAGTGAGGAAAAAAAACCAAAACCAAAACCAAAACCACAAACACACTACAACCCAAAACAACCTGGAACCCTTTTCTTCCACCTCTCCTTCTTCACAGAGTCACAGAATCACAGAATTATTGAGG
>NW_009704835.1:0-1030 GCF_000703405.1 Apaloderma vittatum
AGCACCAACACACCGACGTGTCGCACACGCATGTTCTGCTGCCCTGCGACCCTCCCCGGGGACACACGCGCAGCAACAGCCCGATCTCGGGCACGCGTGGGCACCGGCACGAGCACAAACACACGGGCACACGCGTGTGCCCTCCTCGAACACGCTTGTGAAACAACACCAGGCACACACATGCACTGATACCATGATCCTCGGGCACACGTGTGCACCGACACCGTGATCCTCAGGCTCATGTGTGCACCAACACCGTGACCCTGAGGTACCCGTGTGCACCGACACCGTGATCCTCAGGCTCATGTGTGCACCAACACCGTGACCCTGAGGTACCCGTGTGCACCGACACCGTGATCCTCAGGCTCATGTGTGCACCAACACCGTGACCCTGAGGTACCCGTGTGCACCGACACCGTGATCCTCAGGCTCATGTGTGCACCAACACCGTGACCCTGAGGTACCCGTGTGCACCGACACCGTGATCCTCAGGCTCATGTGTGCACCAACACCGTGACCCTGAGGTACCCGTGTGCACCGACACCGTGATCCTCAGGCTCATGTGTGCACCAACACCGTGACCCTGAGGTACCCGTGTGCACCGACACCGTGATCCTCAGGCTCATGTGTGCACCAACACCGTGACCCTGAGGTACCCGTGTGCACCGACACCGTGATCCTCAGGCTCATGTGTGCACCAACACCGTGACCCTGAGGCACCCGTGTGCACCGATACCGTGATCCTCAGGTACATACGTGCACCGACACCATGACCCTCAGACATGTGTGTGCACCGACACCATGAACTTCAGGCACACGCGTGCACCGACACAAGCACCGCTACACGCGTGCTCCCTCCCTGCACACACTCGTGCACCGATCCTGGGCACACGCGCGCACTGACACCGCGATCCCCGGGCACACGCGTGCACCAGCACACACCCCAACACCCATGACACACGCATGTTGCGGCACCGGGGCACACGCGTGTGCCCCTCCCTGACACACACCTCCCTGTTCCGTTGCACAC
>NW_009704836.1:0-619 GCF_000703405.1 Apaloderma vittatum
GGGGAGAAGGAGGAGGAGGAGGACGAAAAAGGAAGGGATGAAAATAAGAAGATGAAGAAGAAAACGAGAAGAAAAAGAAAACAAGAAGAAGGATGGAAGAAGAATAAAAAGAAAGACGATACAGAAAGGAAAAGAAAAAGAAAGACGGAAAGAAAAAAAGAAAAAGAGAAGGAAAAAGAAAAAGAAAAAAAAGAAAACGAAAAAGAAAAAGAAAAAAGAAAAAGAAAAAGGTAAAAAAAAGGAAACCGAAACTAAAGAATAAAAAGAGAAAGAAAAAGGAAACAAAAAGAAGAAAAAGAAAATAAAGACAAAGAAGAAAAATAAAAACAAAAAAGAAAGGAGAGGAGCTGAGATAGAAAAGAGAGTGGATGAAGATGGAAGAGTGATGGTGACGGTGGTGATGATGATGATGATGATGATAAAGAAGATGTGAAGAAGAATGACGAGGAGAACAATGATGAGATTCATGAGGATGTTGAGGCTGGGGGGAAGAAAATGCCCGATGAGAACAACGATGGTGACGGAAAGATGGAAAAGGGTGACGAGGATGATGAAGCCAGTGATGAGGAAGAGGTTGAGGGAAAGGGTGAGGATGAGGAGGCTGAGGTTGATGAGGAAG
>NW_009704837.1:0-8965 GCF_000703405.1 Apaloderma vittatum
GGCCAGCCCAGCCCTAACCCACGACAGCTGGGATAGAGTTAATTTCCTTCCTCGTAGCTTGTGCAGTGCTGTGTTTTGGATTTGACGTGAGAATAATGTTGATAATACACCAATGTTTTAATTGCTGTTAACTAGAGCTTGTCCTAAGCCAAAGACTTCTCAGTTTCCCAGGCTCTGCCAGAGAACAGGAGAACAAGCAGCTGGGAGGGAGCATGGCCAGGACAGCTGACCTGAACTAGCCAAAAGGATGTTCCATACCACAGAATGTCATGCTCAATGTATAAACTGGGGAGAACTGGTCAGAAGGGGCAGATTGCTGCTGGTGAACTGGCTGAGCATCAGTCAGTGGGTGGTGAGCAATTGCTTTGTGCATCAATTGTCTTTTCTTGGGTCTTTATTTCTCTCTGTTTTTGTTATATTCCTTTCCATCATCATTATTTTTATTGTCATTATTATATTATTATATTGTTATTGTTATTATTATGCTATTCTCATCTCAAGCCACAAGGTTTACTTTTTTTTGTCAGTTCTCCTCCCTATTCCATCAGGGATGGGGAGGAGTAAGAGTGTGTCTGCATGTTGGACTAGATGATGTCTAAGGTCCCTTCCAGCCTATGCCATTCTATGATTCTATGTTGCTTACTTGCCAGCAGAGGTTAAGCAATGGCAGTTGGAAAGCAAAGTTATAAAAGATGTATGTGAAAGGAATTGTCAGATATCAAAGAATGTATAAATTACTGGTCTTTGACCATTTAAAGATATATGTTATAAAGTGTATCTTTCTTATTGTGACTTATCACTAAGTAGCCTATACCTTGCTAAATTCTGGCTGTTCTCCATGCAACACAGTTTGCTGATAGTAAGGTTCAGCTATGCTTTGGCTGCAACGAAACTCATGTGAGTCTTTCAAGCTCTGCCAGTCACTTTTGACTAGGAATTTGTTTGCAATCTTTTCTGCTAACTGCCTAAATAACCACCTTTCCCTGTAGTCACTTTTCAGCCAAAAGGTTAATGACATCTCACGTCTTCTCTCCTTTCCTTCTTCTAGTTCAAGTGGACCTTTAACAGCAGTCCTCTTCCTCTAACGTGGCTATGTGGACCTTAACTCTAACTCCTTCAAACTTCACAACGATGAAAAACGAGCTCATGTCTGAGCTCATCATCAGTACTTCTTTCCACCTGGTTGGGATCATGACAGGTCCATGAAATTATAAACTTTGTCATGACGCTTCCCATCTTGAAGATCCTGCATGAGTTCATCAGCATCTTACTAAAGTACTGAGAAGTAAGTAAATCACTCTTAACTCCTCAGAAAATACCAGCAGGGTTGTATATCTCCACTACATGTAGTGTCTTGTGATTTCAGGATGCTTGAAAGGCATTTTTCTTCCTTCTTGACTTTTTTTCCCCCAATGGGAAATTACATAAGACATAATCATGTCATATAAAAGTATATTGAACTTTTCTTGTATTTGAATTTCTTCATTGTTTGTATTAAAGGATTTGTCATATTCTGAACATTGCTGTCCTCTTATTATGCTTTATTGACTTTCTCTCACAGTCTAGAAGTTCAATAAACCTTGTCACTTTAAAACTTAGAGTCTTGAAATATAGTATTTCATTGAACCATTCAAAGTGAAAGGACAACTCTATTTTTGATAGCACAGTAAGCACATTTCATAAGGAAAACTGTATAAACTATCAAAGAAATTAAATGGAGCCACTTTTTGCAAGCTGTTGGGTTTTTAAAACTACCCTTCAGTTTGCCAAAAGAGAATATACATGTCTGTTCCTGTGCAAGCAGAGAGGAGCAGAACCAATTTAAACTCTTAATAGTGTTATTCTGTATTACTGAATCAGTGGAATTACACTGAGAGCCAACATGAAGTTAAACACTTTTCTGCTTGTCCACTGGCATGCTGTTCCACTGTCATTTCTGGAAGAACTCCACAGTATGCAGTGGCTTACCCACAACAAACACAGTACTCAGGTACAAATTATCTCTGTACAATTTATGGTTAAATATAAATAAACCAACAGAAAAGGAAACAGGCTAGTTTTTGTACTTCAGAGATGAAAAGCCCCTCATCTTTCAGCAGAAGGTTGGAACTCAAAGATGTCCTTGTCAACAGTTTACTCTGACTGCCCCTTGCAAGGAGCTTAATGTCTCACTTATTGAAGCTTAAAAGTATTCTTTTCAGCAGTTTAAAACAAAGTAAAAGCCTTGCCTATACCTGAAAGCTGAATGCCCTCCCCTAGAAAAAGGTGGTATCTGTTCAACGAGAGGTGGTCTGTTATATTTAAACCAGTACTCGAGTATATATCCTGCATGTTAGGCTGTAAAAAATTCAGGCCTGAGAATGAGGCAAGGAGCCATCTGCTCTTATTTGAAATGTCTGCAATAAACTGATCACATTAACTGCCTTTATACTCAGTGGAAAAAAATCAGTACCCTATGAGAGCTATTATTCCTGTAAGATATTGTACATCACTCTTGGGATGATGTGAACCTCTTCCTGTATGTTTCTGTTAATTTCCCTGACATGACCAATGTGCTCCTCATCAGCAGGCACAACCGTTCTCCTCGTGTTGCCTGTGTAGGACAGACTGTCATTGGACTGCATGAGACATGTGGAGCATGCACTTGCTGTATGGAAGTGACAACTGTGAGATAACATTTAGGATTCTAGATGAAGATGCTGAGCAGTAAGGTCACTGTATCAGCTTGCAGTGTCCCAGCATTGAACACTATGTTTTCTTAAAAAAAAAAAATCAGAAAAAAATTACTCACTTCCCTTTTCTGTAAATAATGAAAAGATATTAACAGATTTTAAGGCAAAACGAAGTTACCAAGTAATTTGAAGGGTCAGTAGTAAATGTCTTGGGCTTCTAAAAACTTCATTATTTGAAAATTACTTCGAATATCTTAAGGTGGAGCTATGAAGGCAAAAACGGGGCTCAAAGGATGAATCTACTTCTGTATTCATGGTCTTTTTTCTCTCAGGTGTCAGTGAAGTCAACCTTCCTGCCTTTCTTTCTTTCTTCTGGCAAGTATTTTGCCATGAATTAAATAATTTAGGCAACATGAATGGGAAAAATAAAGATCCTGTAGTCTGGTTGCTGGTAAATACAAATGGTTAAAAATGGGTTACAACCTTTGCTTAATGGAGTATCTGTTTATACAACTTAGTAGCCTGGGAAAAAAAGGATTGAGAGCATCCACAGCAGCTCAAGTATCCAGTTAAACCATCATACTCATGAGAGGTGTAGAGCATATATTCACATACTCATAAAGTAGGGAAAAATTAATGCAGTTTTTCTACCTTCTCTACAGGTACTCTTGTACACTGAATTCTCAGATGGAAGAAGAGCATTCCAGTCACGGAAAACTTTTCTTTATGAAAAATGGGTATTAACAAAATCACAATCTTTTCATTACTACAGCAGTTATTTCCAACAAAGCTATTATTTAGCTATTTTTTTAAAAAAAAAATTAGCCTACCTGTAATAATAAGTCTTGTCAGTAGTACTGTGCCACTTCGAGAAAACTTGATTGACATGAAGTTGATATAAATAGAAGGAGATACTAAATAGCACAACTTTTATCCAAAATATGCAACATGCATTGTAGAAAGTGTACAAAATAGGAGTATGTTAACTGCAGTAAAAAGTTTTTTAAATTACTGATTTAGATTAAAGCATTAAGATTTTAGTAAACTCTTCAATAAGTTTGATTATAGTGTCTTAAAAGCATATTTCAATGTTATTTTATTACAGTAATAAAACACTATGTGAAAGCAGTATACACATCTAGAAGATAACCAGGATTTTGCCAATTATGTGATCATGTGATAACATACATAAATTCAATTGCTCACGTTATCATCAGTAACAACTAACATCTGTGCTAGACACTGTCAGATCCGTTGTAATGATATTTATTTGCTAAAACCTTTAATTTCTAATGTTGCTTTTGATCAAGCAGCACAGTATTACTCATGCATTTTTTTTTTTTAATTGAATGTAAATGGGAATTTTATAGGTAGCTTCTAATGAGCTGCAAATATGTGAACAACCAATTTCAGACTTTTATTCCTGGAAACTTTAGAGTTGTTTCTGTGTGAATGGGAATAAAAATTTTCTAAACTTCCATCATGAAATAATTATTAACTAAATTTATTTTTTGAAATATTAACATCCAATATTTCTGTTATAAAATAAACGTTCCAGGTCATGGTACTACTCTATGAAATTAAAATGTTTTTCTGTTTAACTGGGAAGTTTGCTGGAATCAGTGAATGTGTGTGTCTGGAAAAAATCAGGAATGAGTGGCTATTTTTAAGGCAATATCCACTGCCAAGGATGTCTGTGGCAGAAATCCTCAAGATGGTGGGGATTCTGCCTATTAGAGAAGACAGAAACTGTAAGAACTGATTAGCAGGTTGACATCTTGTTTTTGATGTGGAATGTTTTGATGGATATTCCGTGCATAATTTACCCTTCTTCATAGAATTAACCAGCTCTAACTGCTGTTTCTAGATTGTACCATGTCTTTCAGAGAAATGTGTCTTGCTTGGAAAAAACAGAGTAACATATTTAACTGAACTAGTGCCCATGTATGACTGAGAAATTTCATTCAACTGTCTTGATAGTTTTATTCTTAACTAAATCTCCCCTCAGTGCTTTCTGTTTGTTTAAAAATGTCAATATTCTGTAAAAGGAATGTCACGAATTTTCCTAAAGTCACATGGGGAATTTAGTACGTTGGGATTTATAATGTATTATTGCTGTTAATTATTAGATCATGAATTAAAAAAAAAACCAAAAAGGAATCACAGGGACACTGAATGATCTCCATGTAATCATTTCATCTCTTCATCCTGGAAAAGAATGACTAATGGTCAGCAGTCATTCAGGAATTATTATTAAGTATTATTTGATGAAAAATATCCTGTGTCCATTCACAAATCATTCAGCTCAGATATCCTATTTGGAGATACATCTGCCAGCTCATTTGTAAACTGAGAAAGACAGTAGTGTCTTGCAATTCAAATGAACTTAACCCAAATATAAGAATTTTGGCTGAAAATGTTAGCTGCTTCAATAATTTTGTAATTATTTGGAAATGAGGAAATACACATGACACAGTAGATATAATGAATCATGGTAGGCATAACAAATCATGTTATAGCTGTTATTTTATTTGTTCAGTGTTATCGTGAGCTATTACAAAGAACTAAAAAAGAGGCACTGGTTCCAGCTGTCATCTTCATCAGTAAGGTTTAAATGTCTCCTCATTAAAAAATTCTTTTCTCTGTTGATAACATCTCTGACAATGCATTGAACTAGCCAATGCAACCAACAGTTGTGAGACCGTGACTTTCAAAATATTTTTAATACTGATCAGAGTAGTTCTTTAAGAGTTAAAGAAGGATGAGAGGTTGCAAACTGCATTTCTTCCATTCCTTGACTCCATAATTTAAAATGAAGACTAAAACCAAATAACTCCCTTTTTGTATACCATAAATATATAAAATAATCATAAAATTAAAATTTATAGTCAAATAGCACTACGAAGATATTAGTTTGCAACTAGAATAAATAATATTGAAGGTTGAACTGTTGCATTTGTCTCCATGCGTTCTCCTTACTTGATCATAAGTCTGCTGCTATCATCCAAGTTTTGTATATATATCATGGCATAAACAAAATTTATCACATTATGACAGCAGTCATAAATACATTTGACCATATATTATAACAACTTAAGAAATATACTTGCCATTCTCCATAAGATAGTTTTTCACGTTTTAAAGGTAACATTTTTATTTATATGCATTTTGGCACCTATAATGTTATTTACCTTTATTCTCATCAGTAACAATTCTTAATGACAAACTCCTATCTTGGTTCTATTGAGATTTCTTGTCAATAATTTTACTGAGTAAAATGAAATTTACTGAATGATATTAGTAATGCTCTTTCTCAACTGCATCTTAGAAGATCACCAGTCTTTGATCTAGCAGATGAAAACCAATGTATAAATTTTTACCTGACAGTTGTTTAATATAAAATACAAAGACCTCCAAAGTTCAGCTATTCAGCTATTCAGTAACCTGCCTTAGTAATAACAGGTCAATTTTCAGTCACACCTCTAATCCATTGTATGTTTCTTCTTCATAACGAATTTAAATTTTTGTAGCTGACAATGCAAGTTATTTATAACAGATAAAATAGCATATTTTCCACAAAGTAATTTTTAGTTCCTAATACCAAAATCACTACTTCCCCTTTTAAAAAGCAAGTTATTCTGGAACAAAATTATATGAGATGATTCACTGCTAAATTTTATCTTCTGTGAGGTGGAGTGCTTTGAAAAAGAAGTAGCTGAGAAGGTGTAATTACACATACTTTAATTTTAACCCATTTTCTCCTAATTTCTTTGCCCACACTTCTCTGCTCTGAGTAAGCACTGTCACTTTTACACCAATAAAGTAGTGTAGAATTCCTAAGGGTTATACTGCACTAACTTTTGTTTCATTAGAAATAATCTATAACTTTAATTTCTTTAGGATCTAAATAATAGAATAATAATAGAAAATTCTTAAAAATGAGCTCTGTGAACAATATAGGTGAATGCTATCCTGCATTCCCCAAATGCTAACTTTGTATTCACTTGTTTAATTTAAGTAATGCTCTTGGTTTGGATCTTTATTGATGTATTGTTCTAATACATTTTCAACATTATAAAAAAGAGAAATTAAGACTTCTATGGAACACAGTGTATGATGAGTGTTATATTTAAAGAGAATTCCAATTAGTTTGAATTCCTGGAAAAGCTGTTTGCACATGACATTGAGGTGATAATACTTGATGAAATGTTGATGTGGAAAGCATGCATCTGTCTGAATCCCTGCAAAGATCACACAATTTTGTATGCTTTAAGTATTGCTCTGCTTCTAACTTCACACAAAATTCCTGTGTAAATGTTCATAACTCATATTATTAAAAAAAATGTTGAATATCAAACCCACTAATTCCTGACTGTTCTAAAGAATATCACTGTGTAGAGCATTTGTACATAAAGGAATATACTCTGTCTCTCTGAATTTTTTCAGCAAAGTATATTGTACAATCATCAACAGGAATCAAGTTCATGTTTTTCCGAGACTGCTCTCTGGCTCACAAGTATTTCACAAGCCTCTTCCTGGATGTCTGTAGAGTGGAATACCTTGTAAATCCACCACTAATTGTAAGAGCTGAGAGAGGAAATTAGATATCTAAGTTCTTTTTCATTGAGTTGATTGCAGCATAAGAGGAAAGAAAAGAAGACTTAGAGATGTCAATAAAAAAACCCCATTCTGTTCTTGAAGCTTTTGTACCTTGATGTCTTTAGAGCAGTTCATTACAGCATCTGGCCAGATACCAAAAGCTCATGCCAATAATACACTGACCATCAGCTCTCCTGAATTTCTGTCTAGAAGGTGGTAATATTATTACAAAAGTCCCTAAGAACAGAAGAGAATTAATCTCACTGAGATACATTCTGCCTTATGTACAAAATCTGTTCATTGCATTTTTAAATTTTGTACTTGAGAAAATCTTATTGCAGCATATGCAAATTCCTCATAAATTTCCTCACTCAAACTTGTGATCTTGCAGCCTTTTGCTACATGCACAAAAAATCTCCATTATCTGATATCAATTTCATTTGAATATCTTTATCTTATATACACGTTTGGATTCTTCATATACACACCTGTCAGTTTTGTGGCTGAATTTGCTCTTGGGATTTCAGAGTCACTATGCTATGTGAGAACCATTCTTCTGGAAAGACATATACTTTCCATCTTTAGTATAATGCCATGCTTGCTATCATCGATACAGACTATAAGCAGTGGTACGATGCTGCTAGGTTTGGCGCTGGTGTTTGCTAAGTATGTCATCCTTTCAAGTTCACCTTGTTCTCAGTTGAAGGTTCTGTTTCTTACAACTTTTTGAATGTATTTTTGTTAAGTGAGTTTTTATGATATACTTCTATAGACGTGTGTGAGTGGAGGGTTTGAGGGCAATTACTCCACAGCTCTCCTCATTTAAACAGCAATTCTTGTTGAATACCTCTGAAGACTTTGTTTTAGATGTCATCCTTAACACATTCCCTGCCTCCCCTCTACTGTCTTCTGCTGGACTAGGTAGAAATACGCCCTTGGAAAATATGCTGCTACTTCCCTCTCCATACAGCATTTCTAGATTTCTTATTCTTCTTTTCCTCATTCCTGACCATATTACTAAAATCCCTTCCCATCTCTAATTTGAATTCCTCCACTGTGCCATTATCTGCAATTTAAAATAGCTACACTTAACCTTGTAAAGTACTGTGGGGTGGGTGGTTATACAAGTATACTGCATAAACAAACACGTTTGGTTTGTTGGTTTTTATTTCCTTACTGCTAGCTTTAAACTCTACCAAGTATTACCTTAAATCTTTCTCAAATGTTCTTGATTTCAGGGTTAATTTTATTCTATATTTTTGTGACTCACTGAACTCTTGCTTCCTTTTTTTTCTATCTGCCTAATGTCACCACCAGCATTTCCAGTCTCTGCTTGCCAACCTTGTTGCTTGCCTCCTTGCTTTTCGTCTGCATCTGTCAGAATGTTTCCTTCCCTAGTTTTCTGTGTTGATGAGCTGTTAATTTCTGCCTCACTAGCACAAAAAAAATTCCCAAACCAAAGTGGCTATCCTTTTTGTCCTGTGTACCTCTCTACAGAGAGAGAAGATAAACTATTTGCTTCCAAGAGAAGATGGCAGTTGATTATTTGAACCAATTTTAATACACTTAAAACCCAACTGAATTATCAGTTTGTGTGAATTACTCAATACAAACATAGAAACTACCTCTTAAGTCCTTACTTTACCTTTTTACAGAATCAGAGTTACAGAATTGTTGAGGCTGGAAAAGACCTC
>NW_009704838.1:0-9935 GCF_000703405.1 Apaloderma vittatum
TCCAGCTGAAACTATTCTATGATTCTACGAAAGTGCTCTGGGATGAAAGGAAAGGGCAAAACACCCAAGAGAGAAAAAACAAGGGAATGCTCACTCACAGACAGGGAAGTGGACGACCTCCCCACCACCCAAAGTGCCCAGCTGATCCTGTGCCTGCTCCAGAGGAGAAGGACGCATCTCTTCAGCACCAAATATTGTCCATGGATGGAGATACATTCCAGACCTTTGGAAATATGACCCCATAAGTGAGCAGCCTGTCCTTTAAACCCTTCGCTGTTTACTTCCAGTGGAGTATCTATAATGTCAGTGCTGGTAACAATGACCATCATTTTTTAAAAGGCATCTCACATCCACTGTTGAAAATAATTCTTTATATTGACCCAAATATATTGGAAAAAAAAAAATCACCACCACAAAGAAAAAAACAACACAGTCAAAGATAGGCTACACAGGGTAAAACTTCAAAATCCCATGAAAGTTCAGGAAAATCAAGTCCGAGAAAACACTGCATTGGATTAGTCCATTCAGATGTTACTAAGCACGGGCCAGACTCCACATGCTTCCCCTTTGCTTTATTTTACTTACAATTAGTTTGCAAGAGTCGATGAGTAGCTAGAAAAACCACATTCCCTTTTGACCTCTAGGTGTACAAAGCAGAGGAGCATTAAATATTTCCTAGACAAAGCTTGGATCTGCACGCAGCATGCAGTAAAGCACCATGTGGGACAGCAGCTAATCCTCGCTCAGCGCTCGCAGTACAAGCTCTCACTGTGACTCCCATTAGCTCCTCAGCAGGTCTATCGAGGCAGGCAAGCAACTGAAGGCACTGACTGAAACAGCAGTGCCAGGCAGGGACCTGCCTCCAAACTCTTCCAAAGCCTTGTTTGGAGGATGGGCCCATACAAACCGCCACACACACACAAGAATTTTACAGAGCATGACATTATAGCCGAGTTCTCTACAACACTATGCACTGTCAGCCCAACTCCCTGCTCTGCTGGAGATCCAGCCTTTAGCCTCACTGTACCCTGTCCATGCCCATACACAGGAAGGATAAGAAGGGTCAAGGGGTATGACAATGACGCCAAGTATTGCGAATAACCCAGGCAAAGCAAGCAGTGTTATTCTGGTGCAGACAGTTACCAGTGACCAACTTTGTTATCTGACTCCATAAACTCACTACATTACTTGAACATTTTTTCAGTGTCCTGAAGTGCCAGGGCTTTTCATCACCCTTGATTATGAAAGGCAGTTTTCCTGTTTAGGGACTGGTCCCAGGCTTGCCATGATGCACAGAAGGGCCGTCCTCACCTCTGCAGACCGTGCAGCCAGCCCGGTATTTCTGATGGGGCTATCTCCTACTACAGGCAGCCCCAGCCCCCACCAGCCACAAGGAAACAACCTAAACTCTCTCCGTGATTGCTGTTGAGGGAAACAAAAACCTCTTTGCAGCGGAGTAACTCCTTGGAAGCGCAAGTCCTGTTACCAGCCAGAGGCTGCAGGATTGTGAAGGGGAGGTACAAGGACTCACATGCAACCTCAGAGCTACAAGAAAGAACTGAATATTGCAACACTGATTTGCCAGAAAAGGCAACAGTGGGACCTACCTCAAGAGGTTGGATTAAATGATCTCTAAGGTCCCTTCCAGCCTAGGCCATTCTATGATTCTATGATTCTGCAGCCTTTCAAATTGTGCAATTCTTCCTTCTAGAGCAACTTTAGAGGTACAAGATTAGTATGTTGTCCTTTGAAAATGTTACGCATCCCAGCACCAAGCTTCAGACACTTTAATGAAGAAAAGAGCCTCTAAACACCAGATTAAAACAAAGCAGTCACTCACAGACAAATGCTTTCTAATATAAAACCTTGTAAGCCACTGAAAATCACATTGCCATCTCAAATGGCAAGATAAAAGTTAATGGATTCAAAGGCAAGGAGATAAGACTGCATTCTTAAACCTGAGTGGTTTAACACACATTTATCAAAGTCAACTGTCCAAGCTTGTAGAAAGAAACATCCCTTCCACAGACCTTGGCACCGATGTTCCGCAGAGCAGGCTCCACTTCCCCTATAACCCCAACCATGCATCCACCCCAAGCAGCTTTGCTGCTGGCCGTGCTGCCCAGCCTGGGGGAGCAGGCTCACAGCCTACCCTTCTGCTGGCAGCCCAGCCACCATGGGGGCACGCTCAGAGCCTGGGATGACTCCCGTGCCCCAGCCTCGGCTGGAGGATCGCTGGGCTTTGGTTGCCTCGGGAATCACTGCTGGGTTCACTCTTTTGTCGCCTGCCGGCAAAATTAACTGCCCAGCACTCCTGAACAGCATCGCACATCCCTCCAGCAGCTTCTTTTAGCAGGAGGCACCAAAGCTGTCTTTACTACCTGGATGTTCTCAAACATGCAGTACCGAGCTCAATAGGGCCTTTGAGTCAAATTGCTGGGGCGACCAACATAAATTTTTCAAAAAACCCTTTCTTCTGATTCTAATCCAAACAATGGAGCACAGTCGTGAAAACTGAAGCCTGTGCAGATTCGCGCTGTACAGGCTCCTTCTTCAAAGGGATAAGACTCAAGCTTCTACATTTTCTGATTCAAATTTATAGTTGGGCATAGAAAATTCTCGTGGACTGGGGAAAAAAAGAAAGATCCTTAAGCTGACAATTTTCTGGAAGATGAAAGAAACTCACTGCCATCTCCTGCTGATGCACTGTGCAACAAGCAGGGACAGAGGTACATGCTATGTCCCGACACCCAGGCAGCTTGAGAAGCTGCAGCTTGGTGTTTGCCCAAGTTTCAAAAAGTACCTTCCTGGTCAAAAAAACGGGGAAAAAATTAAGAAATTCCAGATGGAAAAGCTGAAAATGGGCAAAGGGTTCTGCTAAATAAATACTCTTAAATAACGGAAAAAAGATTAAGACCCTCTTTTGGAAGCCTGCCATATTTTTTCTAACATTTTCTCTGCTTGTTTTCACACTCTCCAAGCTCTAAGTTGGAGCAAGAAGCAGCACACCATGACATTAACTCTTCTCATGGTGTTCTTCTCCCCAGCAGAAAATACTAGAAAACTGAGGACAACATTTCTTAATGTAACACTAGAAACCAAGTTCAGCATATTAATTTGGACTGGAGAGTTTTAACAAATAATATCAGAAATTGTGTTTGCCTGGTTTGTAAACCAAAATCACTGGAGAGAGAGGCAATTTCCATCCCCAAGAAACTATACCATTTTCAGGTCAGTATCATCACCATTGGCTCATGAAGCACAGATTCACCTTGACAGCAGGAAAGCTCGTCCTCAGCTCTGGGAAAGCAGCAGAGCAGCTGAGGAGAGCCTCCCCCTGCAGCCATTTGGAGAGGAAATGCTGCATCCTACCACCCCCTCTCAACATCCAGGCTCAAGGAGGGAACCAAGAACTAGAAACTTGCAGGCTCAGATCACAGAATCACAGAGTCGTTGAGGCTGGAAAAGCCCTCTGAGATCAAGTCCAGCCTATGATCCAACACCCCCACATGAGCCAGACCATAGCACTAAGTGCCACATCCAGTCTCTCCTTAAACACCTCCAGGGACAGTGACTCCACCACTTCCCCGGGCAGTGCATCCCAATGCCTGAGCACCCTCTCTGTGAGGAAGGGCTGCCTGACAATGTACTTGTTGTTGCCACCATCACTACAGAGGTTGGAATGGCAGAAATTGCACATTTCCAAACTGATGCTGGAATTATTAGCACTGATAATCCTTTGTCAGAAAAGCAGTTACTATTTATATGCTCACAACAAAAACATGTATGAAGGTTCTTCAGAAAGACCAACACTTTAGAAGCTATCACTGAATTGCAAAGGTCAGTGCAATGAGATCAACTTAAGCATTCTGAGGCCATGTATAATTTTGTTGAAGCACCACCTTTACAAGAATACCAAATACCAGTAATACACTCCTACTTCCTTTTTTTTGCCTCTTAATATTCTAAGCATCTAAGACTAATACCTGCCACTCCCTATCTTCAGTATTTCAACAGGAAAAACACATGAAAAGCCATATTAGGTCTTCTCAGGACACATTTACAATCACTCACATTTAAAATCTTCAGTCAAAGAGTTCTGATTCAAAAACAGCCCAGAAGACTAACAGTACTGTCACCTGTAATTTTTCCAACTATTATTTGAAGTGCAAATAACTTCAACTATTATATGTGAAAGCGCTGTAGGAATTTAAAAAAAAAAAAAAAGAAAGAAAAAAAAAAAAGAAAAAGACTTCCTTAAGGGGACTTTTCAGCTACATGTTTGCATGTCTCCGGGTCAGAGTCTTATCTTGCTGACAGAGAGCCAAGTCACAGAGCCACCACCACGCACAGAGCTACCACCATCCTGCTTGACGTGCAAGGGTGCCGCCCCAGTCTGAGCAGCAGAGCACCACACACCTCCCATGGCTCAGAGGAAGGTCTCTCTGCTGTGAACACAGTCCTGCTCAGAAGTAAATGGTCGAGCTCTGGACAGGCCACCGCCAGCTGTCCTGCTGGCCAGCACCAGCAGTGGGGAGAAAATAGAAACAGGCAGTTAAGATTCTGAACTACTTCCACTGAAGTGTCTTCCTTCAAGGAAATCACTGCTTTACTGTTTTGATTTTTTTATTTTTCTTGGTCATTAAACAGGCTGTCAGCTTCATAAACAGAAACTAGTAGTACACTATAAACAAACCCTTAAGATCATTTCCCAGAGGGCTTTCCACAAGGCAGACACTGAATTTGATTTTCTTTTGGTCATAGAATTCTTCCCAAAATTAGCATTTTTCCAAAGCCATTCATTTTCTACAAAGAATAAATAATGTAGAACAAAGGAACTGCCCAAGCTAAGTGGTGCCACATGAGCTTGCTGGAATCACAGAGCTCTGTTCTAAAGATCCCTGACTGCTGTAACAGTCATAGCAGCAAACTAGTGCAAAAACTTTGATGCCTTGAAAGATATCCTGAAGCTACATAGTGCCAAAACACTGGGCTGTAAGATTTCCCGAATGTTTGTATCCACATGACTCAGGCTTAAATTTCAAGTACTTTTCACTTTTTCCTTCTGACATAACATTTCATGAAACCAGAGTTTAGTAATAATACCGATCCTGCTATACATGTCTTGCAGCGGTTTCTGCCCAGGCAGCTGTTTGGGTGCTTTACACTTACAATCTGTTTATATTTGGTTAAAAAAGGCGGGTTTCCCATATGACTGGAAAATTCTTGTTTCAACTGACTGCACGGTGCATTTTTAACATACATTATGCATCTGAACACTGGACTTGTATGTATTCAGCAACAGAGTCTACCACCCTTCCAGCCTATGCCATTCTATGATCTATGACGTAACCCCAAAATCTCTGGCAAGCAGGCAAGGAGAGCAGCAACACCCTCAATACCGCTCCTTTCACTTTTTTCACTTCCATCAACAGCTGCTCCATGTTTTTACTGCCACACCTTAACAACGTGGAGGTAAATTACACCAGCAACTCAAAGACTATGGTAAAGCAACCTTACACAAATTAATTTCCCATGGACTTCAGAGGGGTTGCACAAGTTAAACAATGGCAAAGCTAAGCCTCAGTGTTGAAGTCAAACCTGCCCCAGTAAAGAAGGACCTGAAGCTTCCTGTCCTCTGTTACCCACTTTGCTTCATCTCATCTTGCCCAACTGCAGCTCTCCCTCACAGCGTTTCACAGCACGTTAGAAGAGATGCAGAATGCTATTTTATGAAAGAAATAAATTTCAGCAATATGAGAATAAACTGCAGCCATCCACTATTAAATCCTTGCCCAGAAATGGACCAAAATTTTGGGTTTAGGTAAGAATATTGAATTTCCAGACAAGCAGACAGAGAAACTCTAAAGTGCTACCAGGGAACTCCGCTATTTGCATGTCCTTATGAAGCTGCTCCACCAAACGATGTCCAGCCCCAAGGCAGGGAGGCGGTGGGCGGCAAGGGGGGTCTCTCTCCCTGCCCTCCCATAGTTTGGGCAAGAAACCAAGCGACACCTTGGCCAGAGGCAACTGGATGCCCAAAAGAAGCATCTGAAAAAGCAGCATTTTCCCCGCCAGACATGCAGGCTGGGGCAGGACATGGTATGGGAGGCGGCTCCACGAGACAACCTCCCACCTGCTCCATGTGAGCCCACCAACTGTACCACGTGCAGAAGAAAGGCGAGAGTTTCTCCAGTGGGAAGGCTCATGGGCACGGCTCAGCTCCCGGACTCCCGGCATCACAGCACGAGGCCAGGCAGCACCTGCACCGCTGCATCTCCTGCATCTTCCAGTGGAAAATGCTTTTGGATGCGGCCACCCCTATTACCCACATGTGTTAAGAAAAGCCAGAAAACTTCTAAACGAGGCTTATAAACAGCATGACCTTGGAAATTATGCACCCACTGGGATTTGTTATCTAGAAACAACGTTTGGCATCAAGCTTCCAGGAAGAATTAGGCTTTAAAGCAAATAGCAAACATCTCTCAGACAGGCACACAAAACTGCACGAAGACCTTGCTTGTCTTCAAAAATCACTTCAGAGTGCTCACAGGATCATCACCAAGGCCAGCAGTTCCAAAATCCCAGCCGCACCGCTGAGGGCTCCCAACCTGCATATCCCAAACCAGGAACAGAGAGTACATTTGGAAATAATAAAAATCATTTTAAATAAAGACTTCAGAACATTTTTGGCATCATTCCAACCACTGCCGCTGCCACAAACCTCAAGTAAGTCAAAAATCAGAGCATGCTGCTTATAACAATTGATAAGGTCTACTACAAACACAACATGGCAAACCATACCCAGTGAGCCCTGGGGTGGAACTCCAGTGCTCCCAGCGGGGAGAACAACCTTTGGACACCTGAAGCATCTGCTGGTCACTGCTCCAGCAGAGACAACAGGGAGGCATGCATGCGTTGGGTACGTACACCCACATTCTACTGAACACAAACGAGGAACCCTACCATAGAAATTAGAGGGGGGTAAAATTCTTCAAAAAAAGACATAGTCCTAGACCATCTCTTTTACATTAAGCATGAATAATGCTAATGCCTGTATTACAACCACACCAGACACTCACTGATCCCTCTGGTATATTCCTGCAACACCCCAGCTCTGTGGTTTCCCATGTAGCTGACTGTTCCACTAACTTTAGAGAAAATACACATAGCTGCAATGTTGGTACACATGAAAATCACAGAAGGTGAAACAAAAGGAACAGCAGAGGAAAAATCAAACTTTACTGTGTTACATTTCCAAGGAAATTCCAGAAACCTAGATATTTACATTTTTCTACCTTATTCTTCTAATCCATTTAATTCAATTCAACATATCTTCCAGAAAAAGTGAGGCTTCTTCATTATGGAGCAGGAAAACAGGAACAGCAGAACAGGAAGTGGGGCAGAGAAAAGAATGACCAAAAAAATCATAACCCAAGTAATCATGGCTTATTCCAGCAAAGTCAGAAAACAAAGTCCCAGGAAGGGGGGCACATTTCAACAGTAGATGAAGCTTTCAGCAGCAAGTGTCCATGACCGCAGTGGGGATAAATCCAGTTCATGTCCTAGCTTACTGCATTTCTGTAACTCAGCTGCTGATGACACTTCATTCCTGTTGCACATGCGTGAGCTCTGCTGCTGACCTCACTGCTGGAATTGTACCCAGCTAGTCAACGCCAAAACTTCAGTACAAACTATGAAACTTGACAGGACTGAGCACATTTGGAAGAAAAGTAGATTTCACGTGTTATGGCCACAGACCAGGAACGTGCAGCCTTGTCATATGCTGCACGGGACCAGGAAAGGAGACCCACAAGCAAAAGATGACCATTGCACACTTTGTCAGAACGTGACAGGAGACTTCGTACACAGTGATGCTCACTGCCATCTAAATTAAACATATGCAGCTCGCCTTAGCAACGAGGGCAGGACTGACCCATACCAATAGGCATCCACTTCCAAAGACGATTCATACTTTCCCTTACTGAGCCAGGCCAAAAGAAATATTCTGAAAGACAAAAATATTTTCTTTGCCATTTTACTTAGTAGAGAGCTACAGCACAGACTAACAACAGACTTGCACTTCGCCACAGCTGGGTATCAACATGGGATATATCTGGGTCACAATTACACCACATACAACTCACACATTAAAATGTCAAAAAAGCGGTGCCAGTTCCAGACTTCCTGCACCTCCACATCAGCTCAAAGGAAAAACCTGTACAAGACAGGGCTGGGCCTGCCATTATACATCCCCCAAACACCCTACAGCAGTGACATGGCATAACCTGTAATCACAGAATGGTGAGACCACAAGAAGTCAGCTGCTCTACCCAGTGAGCAAATATCCCGCTGGTACAACCACAATGCCATGTCCAGCACCCTCCTCACACACACCTGCCAGCCACGGCAAGAACTTGTGACACCACGGACAAACAGAGAGCCTCCCTTCAACACCCCGACAGCAGTAAGATTTGTTTCACAGTAGCTGGGTACCAGGAGATAGGGAACCTGGGACAAAGAGACATCTGAAATCGAATTAAGGTTGGTGATCTTAGATAGTCTATTGCTCACACAACTTTGGCTTGTGCGTATATGGATTAGGATCCAGCTTTCAACTACAGGATCACATCCTCGTTACTGCCAGCATCCTTCCACTCATTGCATCCATTTTGTCCATAGGTCACTATGTTATTGAACCTCATGTGAACATGGAATTATTAGGCACTTCCTGTGGCTTTTCCAAGGCTTTCTACTTCTCTCAATTTTAGGAGCTGGTACAAGTCCAATGCATCATTTAATTTTGTCATTTTAGATCCCTCTGGCTTGGTATTTTTTTTTAGAGCACCTATAGCTCTTCGTGTATGTCCCCAGCAATGCCTGTGGGCAAAAAATTCATTTACAGGCACATGGCATTTTGGGAGGCTCAGGGTGCCTGATCCAGCTAGAGGCAACCAACAATAGGTTGCACAAGGCCAGTGGCCACTGCTGAGAACTTCGGTGCTCATGGCTCCCCTCCTGCAACAGGGAGGAGCATGGCCCCCTCAGCCCACTCATACAGAGAATAGCAGCTAAAAAAGGTTACACTCACAACCTTATCCTGCAAAACACAAGCACTTGGTTCCCTGCAGCCTTGTATGCTCTTTCAGGCAGTATCAGATATTTGTGATATCAACATCTTGTTATTTTAACACCTCCTTAATTCCCCCAAAGGGGCACTTAGACAGTCCATATGAAACCTCAGCTCTCCCCTTCTTGTTTCCTTCCCTCACCTCATCCTTTGTACCCAGCTATTGGGTGCATCTCACCTCAGGTCCTTCCCCTGCAGCAGCATCCCCCAGGGAACACTCCTACATCCACAACCGGCCCAAAATCGCTACCTCCTTCACACGGAGTTAAGAATCACTCTTGCTTACCATGTTCAGCACAGAGAGGTTTCAGGCTAACACAGGGAAATAAATAAAGAATAACACGTGCAGCTTCTACCGTGGAATCCGCCAACTACACATCACTCCTACCCGCTAAAAATCAACTTTCTCACTGTAGAGGAAAGAACGTCTTTTGAAGAAGCGGAATTACTGCCCTTACTGGCTCCTGCGGGCTAAAGCTCACGGATCTATTCATCTTGGCTTTGCTATCAATTCAAATCAAACTGCTGAGTTTTTTGCTTGATGATATCAAAGCAAACTGTCGATCTGAATGGCCAAGGCAATAATAACCTTTACTTATCATCTGCTAAGACTATCATTTCTTATTTAAAATGTGCAGTTCTCTCTCGCAGGACCTTGCTCTGAAAAACTATATTAAGCCGACACAGTGCAACTACAAAGTGAGTTTTATTTCATCCCGCTCTCTGCTTGTCTCATATTTCAGCCGGAACACGAAATGCGCGTGGAAGCACACATGACAGAAAGACAGAGCCCGGGCTAGCAGAG
>NW_009704839.1:0-3227 GCF_000703405.1 Apaloderma vittatum
CGGGGAACAGCGGCGCTCGGGACCCCTTCCCACGCGGGCCCCCCCTGACTCTGTCCCTTTGCCAGGCCACAGCGACGGACCAGGTGGTCGGATTCGGTTTGGTCGCCTTCAGCCTCGTCCTCTTCGTTTACTACACGCTCTGGATCATCGCACTGGTACGGGTTCCTCCGGCCGTTACGGGCACTTCACCGCAGGTGTTTGCCCGCGCTTTGTTGAGGCGCTGATGTGTCCGCCTGCCTGACGGGCTCTGCCTTGCAGCTTCCTGCTTAAAAACCTCGGGGCAGAACTTCTCAGTTTGCTGACGCAGCCCTTGCCCCTTCTGGGCCCTTGCCGGGGCGAGACCAAGCTCCGGTCGTGCTGCCTGCCCGCCTGCGCTCCGACAGGCTGGCCCCAGCGGTGTGAGATCCGAGGCTCTCGGCAAGAACCAAAGCTTGGTCCTTCTGGAGGTGTTGTCGTTGGTGGTTACTTTAGCAGCCCTCCCAGATTCCTGGTCCTGACAGGAGATCAGAGAGGGAAAAGTAAAAAGAGGTGACTGTTCCTAGATCTGGAGCTTGGCAGGAGAAGTTTAGGGAAAGCAAAGGTCTGGAAGAGTGATTGTGAGCCTCAGTTTCGCCTCTTCTGGGGACACATCAGGCAGGGTCATTAGTGGTTTTCCTCCTGGAAAGAAACATCTCCTCATGAGCTTCCCAGATCCAACAGGCCTGATTCATCTCTGGGCTGATGCCTGAGCTCTGGGTGGCCTCCACTCTAACCTCGGAGAGTTTCAGATTCCCCAGCTGGGTCTGCCTGCTTGGTTGTCCAGTATGTGTTTGTTCACATCTGTAGTCCCTGGAGCGACCCGCTGTGTTGGTGGCTGTGTAAGAATCCTCACACTGCTCTCTAGTGTCTGCAGCCTTCCCCTGGGCTCCACAGAGGGAACCTGGTGGGATCGTCGTGAAGCAGAACTGGTATCAGCTGCTCCCTTCCAAAGGGCGAAGAGTCTGGGGATTTACAGTGTTCAGCAGCTGTGCCCACCCTGAGACCCCAGAGCTGTGGGACCGCTGTGTTGACCTTCTGCAGCTTCCCCTTGTCTGCCAAACGCTGCCCACCCCCTGTCACGTCCCTGCAGCTGCAGGCTGAGCCACCAGCAGGTCTGAGCACCCTTTTTTTAGCAGTTTATTCACACCTGATATTTCTGTCCTGCTTTTGAAACCTCGAGGCTGCAGGTGTCAGGGACTTGCCTTGGTGCTGTGCCCACCTGCCAACGCCTCTCTCTGTCCCCTGCAGCCCTTCATCGACAGTGACCATGGGATCCACCGGTATTTCTTGCCGAGGGAGTACGCCGTTATCATCCCTGTGGTGGCTGGGCTGCTGCTGCTGCTATTTATAGGTGAGTGTTATTTCTGTTCTAATTAGAAGCTTCTAAATTAGGGAGAGAGAAGAGGGTTGCTAGGGGGTTGGCTATCATGTGACACTCATGACACACTCTCTGTGGCTTCTGCTGCAGCTTAGCCTGGCACGGGCTCCCAGGGCGTGTTTTTGTGTGCAGCTTTGGCTGTTTGAGCCTCTGAACAGTGGGATTCTTTTTTACTGTCTCTGCTGAGGTTCTGTTTCTCACAACAATATGTTTTAAAATTGCCTGTAATTAGAAGTTTTCTGGCTGAATCTGTTCTCCTTCGTGGTAGGTGTTTTCATAATGGTTGTGATGTGGAAGAGCAAGAAGCCTGCCAAGAAATCAGACTGAAGGCCCAGCTGAGAGCGATGAGAAGGTGCCCACCCTGTTGCATCATAGCCAGGAAAAGACTTTGCCAGCAGCGCTGGGCAGACACCTCCTTGCTGAACCAGCTCCGCTCTCCCACGTTCCTTCCTGCAGAGACAGAGCTGCCTCTAGTTTACAACTTACTGACCAAAGTGAAGCAAAACTGACCTCGGGGGCTCACTGAGAGAGGGACCAGAGCTCTGGCTGTGAGGGACTGTGCTGGCTGGAGGAGCTGTTGGGGTCCAGCGCTGCCAGAGTGCGAGTGGAGCCCTGACCCCTCCCCACTGCTCAGCCTCTGAGTAATCATTCCCCTCTGCTCTTGCTGGGTCCAGTAGTTTGTTCCTTCTGCGGTTTTTTGAACGTTTACATAGGGTTTGTGGGTTTCTTTTAACTGGATTCCACTTTGAGGGGCAAGAAATGAGACTTTGAGCTTGGAAAGGGGGGAGTTTGCCTGCTGGAAGGGCTAATCCTGGTGCCAGTGGGCTCTTACCTGTTTGAGGAGGGACCCTGTGAGGCTGGGCTCGCAGAGGATGCAGGGACAGTGCCCCTGCTGCCCTCTGTGTCCCCTCCTATGGTCGTCCAGCTGAGGGGGTGATGAGTTGATGCTCAGGGTCACAAGGAAGTACTTGAGGTGCGGTTCCCATCCTAGCTGTGAGCCACTGGCTTAGTTTCTGCTCCCGGACGAGGCTCTGGGGCCAAGTGGGCAGGCATGGTGGCACCCTTGTCCTTCCTCCCTGGGGTTTCCTCTCCTGGCAGCAGCTGCTGCCCTGAGGTGCGGTGCCCTGGCAGCTCCCCCCAGACTGAAGCAGAAGGATCACCCTCAATAAAGGTCCACGAGCTCTCGGTCCCTGTCCTCTGCCTGCACCAAGGGAGTGCCGTGGGCCTGCCGGGGTGGTTCCTGCTGCGTGGCCCAGGCAGCGCCCGTCACTGTGCCCAGAAAGGTCCTTCTGAGGGCAGGGAAGTGCCAGAGAGAACCTGGCAGGGCTTAGCTGGCCTTGTGGTGCCCCTGCTGTGCTGGAGGGCTGCTTTACCCTGCCTGGGGCAGCTCCAGCAAAAGGAAGGTAGATTTGGGGTGCTCTGATCCTCCTCACAAAGCTCTGGCTGGCGGTTTGCTTTCAGCTTTTGTGGAAGCTGCCTCACCGTGCCGGGCTGCACCCCCACCCCACCTGCCTGTCGCTGCGCCCTCCTTGAGGCCAAGTCCTCCGTCCCCTCGTTTTCCCTTGCCTGTATCTTGCTCCTCCCAATGGGGAGTTCCTCGCTCCCCTTCCCAGCCCCTCGCTGCTGGACGTGGCACAGCCCACCCTGCAAAGGTGGGTTTGAGCAGGGGGAGGCAAAAGGGAGGAAAAAATCGATCGTGTCTCAACAGTTCCAGGCATGACCCACAGGCGCTGCCTCATGTGCAGGTGCCAGGTGGTGTCCCTGCCCCCTCTTTGTTCCTGGCAGAAGCCTGTGAGGAACAGGCTTGGGATGGGTTTATCAGGCTTAGTTT
>NW_009704840.1:0-245 GCF_000703405.1 Apaloderma vittatum
TTGACCCACTTTTTTTTCTTTTTGAAAAGTGACGAAAAATTATCTGGTGGCGGAAGCGCCAGATGGGGAGCATCTCCAAAACGCCTTCCTCTGGGGGCAGAGCTGCAGCTCCCCCTTGGTTTAAACTGCCTCTGGAGATGTCCCCAGGGAGAGGGAAGGGCAAGAAGATCCCTTTCTTTGGGAGACTGCCTTAAAATGTCAGTGTCCCTCGGGAGGTACCTGCTAGAGGAGCTGGGCAGCAGCAC
>NW_009704840.1:412-3220 GCF_000703405.1 Apaloderma vittatum
TCCCTCCCCGAGCCCTTTCTGGAGGAGATGGGGTTTGAAAGCAGTGGGTTTTTCCTTCTAGTTCCTTAAAGGCTGCAATCCGTCTTCATTTCAACGTGGTGCCCTCGGAAGATGGGTCAAAGCTAAGCTTTTGTTACTTAAAGCCCTTTGCCAACCCTCTTAAACTCCACATAAATACATTTAACTTTCTCCTGAGGTGAAAGGGGCAATGCCAGCAGGCTGGCTCCGTCCCGCTGTCTCCCCGAACACCCGGCGCTCCAGCTCCACGCTGCTTCCCAAGAGTGCCCAAGGTCAGCTGGGATAAACACGAGGGAGGAGTTTCCTCTTTTTAGAAAGAGGGATTTCACTTTTCCCTGATAAAATGTGAGAGAAAACCACCCCTGGCAGAGGCACTGCAGCTCCATTCCATCATCCGTGATGGGTCCAGCTGCTTGGATGGGAGAGAAACCGTCAGTGCCCGCACCCTGGGCTGGGTTTTATGGCGTGGAGGGGGGCACTGGGAAAGCACCGATCACATCAGGAGCTGTGATCCCTTGCTGTAAAACCTTGGAGGTGGCAGGGGAAGAGTTTTGCCCCGAGTAAGTCCGTTTACTCCCGCGGCGGCGGAGCTCGCCGTCTCCAGCCGATGCCTCCAGCGCCCCCGCCCTCAGCCGAGGCTCCCAGCGCCTCGGCTCTGCAGGCACGGGGAGCACTGCCCAGCAAGCTCCTCAGCCTGACAGTCGTCATTTCTTCACCCTCAGCAGGCTGAGCTGATAAAAAGCAGGGTCTCATCCCACCCTCGCGGGCAGCGAGCTGAGCGTGGGACCCAAACATTCCCCATGGCAGCACCTGCTGGTTTGCATCCTTGGTTTGTAGAGAGCCTCCTTGCTGGGGTTTGAAAGACCCTTTTCTTATTCCCCCACCGCTACCCGCGTATTTACATGTTTGTTTTTCCTTCTGGCTCCTTGGCTTGTTTGTGGTTTGGGTTTTTTTTCCCCTCCTCACCTGAATTTGTGCGAAGGTTGCTCAAGGCAGCTCTGTTCTCTCCCGGCGCGCGCACGCGGCGGTTTTCCAGCGTAATTACATGGAAGGGCTTTTCTGTCTCCTTGTTTGCAGACTGGTTTCCTGCCCGGCGAAATGGGAATCGCAAGTCCAAGCACGCTTTCTCCCACTGGGGTGAAAGGGGGGTCTCAGTATTTTTCTTACCCCAACAATCCTCGCAGGAGAGGTGCTGAGAGCAACATAGGTAAGTCGCTCCGGGTCTGCCGTTGGGAGGGGAAGCCTTGATGTTGTCGTGTTGTTCACGCAGGCGTGGATTTGGTATTTGCAGGGGTGGGAAATACGTATGTAGAGAGAGAATTTTTTGAAAAATGAGGTTTGGGCTCAGAGCCGTATAGAATTTCCTTCTTTCTAAAAACGGTGAGATTAGAGGAAAGCGGTGAATGGCTTGAGGTTCTTCTAAAAATGCCTCCAGCCACGCTGTGCCCATCAGTAGTCATTCCTGGCAAACCTTGGGCTGCCTTCAAGGCTGTTTTTGCAGCCCTCCTTGGAAAAAAACCTGCTGAAGGCAAACGAGGCCTCTCGGTGAGGTGCAGAAGCAGCGTGAGGTTCGGGTGCCCTGCTGGGGCACAGCCCCTCTCCGTGCCTGCTTCCGTGTTCCAGAGCAGGAGTTGCCCACGCTTGGATCTGCCTGGGAAAAAGCCATTTTGCTCTTAACAAACACCAAGATCAGGTGTGGATTTAACTTTCAAGTGAAGACGAGCCCGGGTTCTCCAGAATTTGTTCCTTGTTCCGCTCCCCGCACCCTCCAAAGTCACTTTCTTGCTGCTATTTTGGGCTTTCCCCAACAAATGAAACCAGAAGCAGCCCAGTGTTACATGTACAGGGGTTTTTTTTTCCCAGTACTTTTCAGAAAAAGGCATCCGCTTTGATAGTGCCACCTCAAAACGTTGCTGGTTTATGTTGCCAGCCTGGAAAATGATTCTTTTGCATCAGGTCGTTCTGTGTGGTGAACGTCTCCCCCCCTGGCTTGGCGGGGTTGCTGTGTCAAGCATCCTGCACCCCCCCAGCTGGGGCTTTCCTTAAGTATGAACTAAAAAATAAAAAAAAACTCGAATTTTTAACCAGTGCTTCCCCTTGAGCTGCTCCTCGTGATGTTTCCCCCACCACCTCCCTGAATTGTTTCCCTTCCCCCAGGACTGTGTGTCCTTCCCCCTCCAGGCTGGACAGGCTGGGAAGGGACCGATGCTTTCTCTGCCTTCCTGCAGGATTGAAGCTTTATTTCTTATTACTGTATAAAGAGCAAAAGCAAATACAACCCCATCCTTGCATTTTTGACTCTTTCTCTGCAAACCCACTTCGAGTTGAATTGTTTCCAAAAAAAACCAAACCAACAAACCCCGAAGAGGGGTTATTTAGAGGCTCGGTTTCTTCCAAAGAGCAAGCACAGCCCTTCTCGGCGTGGTGAGCACCTCTTAGCGCGGTGTTTTGGCCTCTATTCTCTGTGGGTGAAACCAGCCCTCAAAGGGTGCAGATGGATGAAAGCAGTGATTCATCCTCAGGTATTTTCACTATTGATGCTTCTTGGACATTCAGGACCTGATCCCTGGTTGTACCCTCATCTTCCAACCTTGCAGATTTTGAGCTGTAGTTGGTCATTTTCCTTCCCGCTAACCCCTTGCAAAAGTTAGATCCTCTCTTCTTTTCTTTAAACCAGATGGACAGCCCAAGAAGGTTCGGAAGGTGCCTCCTGGACTCCCCTCCTCGGTAAGTGGCCGGAGCGTTTTCCCCGCAGGGATCTCCTCCCTGACCCTCAGTCCCCTGTGCATC
>NW_009704840.1:3454-4431 GCF_000703405.1 Apaloderma vittatum
GCGGGATGGAGCCTTGAGCAACCTGATCTAGTGGGAGATGTCCCTACCATGGCAGGGAGGGTGGAACTAGATGATCTTTGAAGTCCCTTCCAACCCAAATCATTCTATGAAATGTGGCAGCGCTGTGAGCCCCCAGTGCAGGGACACTACTCGGGGAGCAGGATCCGCTCCAGCGCCTTTCGTCTCTTTGACGTTACGTCGCGAGTGCCCGAGCGAAATGTAATAATTTGACGTGATCGGATTTCACTCCAGAAGGGAAACCAAACCAGTCGTAACGTGGGCAGGCAGCTGGGGCCGCTCCAGGTGTGCCGCAGCCTGGGCTGCTTTGTAGGAAAGCCGAGCAGGGCTGCAGGAATACGTCAGGGGAATAAACTGAGCAATGTCTGTGTGGCTACAAGTAATGGGATCTCCAGGAAAGCTGACTGGAGCGGGCTGGAGGGTTCCTGCTGGAAGATGGGAGCTGTCTGGCCGCGGCCGCTTTCCTTGCCAGAGCGTTTGCCTGCTCGCGGGGGGACGTGCCCTCACCCGAGCGCGTCGTCACGTCGCCAACATGAAGTGGGCACCAATGGGTGGGTAAATCTTGCCCGTGGCATTTCCTAACCTCCACCGTGGGCTCTGCCTTTGGAAAGGGACCCTGAGCTGCTGCCGTTGGGAGGATGAGAGGGAGAGGAGGGTCCTTGCGTCATTCAAGCTCCACTCAGCCGTGCTGAGTTGCTCCAAGAGTCTGTATTAACAGGGGAAACCTGCTCGAAGGGGAATGTTATCGCTGCGCTGAGTTTCTTTGTGAAATTAGGAGTTTTTAAAACCCTGGTCCGCGCATGGGGAAACCCTGGCTTCCAACAAACGGCCCTTTATCGGCCTCGGGTGTCCAAGGTGATGGCGCTCGCCGCCCACCCTAAAAAGCCCTGATTCCCGCAGGAGGAGCCGCTCGGTCTTTGCCAAAATTCAGCCCCTTCCCTGTGCCCGAGCTGCCGCTC
>NW_009704840.1:4496-4791 GCF_000703405.1 Apaloderma vittatum
CCGCCGCCCTCTCTCTCTGCTGTGACCTCCGGCTTCTCGGTTTGTTTTTGAACTTCCACACCTGGGGAGAGAAAACCCGCACCGAGGCGGCGAGAGGAGCGCGCGGCGAAAAGGAGTCGCCGGCCTCAAAGGCAGCGGATCAAAGGCTCTTTCTTGTCTGACTCGCTCGCGTAGGAGCCCGCCCTGTGTTATCGCTGGACCCCGTGCAAAATAAATAGGTTAATCAGCATCTTATTAAAATAAAATGCTTTAATCTGTAATTCCCGAGCTGCTTTGAAAGCACAGAGAGGTCAGC
>NW_009704841.1:0-8124 GCF_000703405.1 Apaloderma vittatum
TGGCCCCTTCCTCCTTTTCTTGGCCTGGCTTTGGAAGTCCGTGCTTTGTTGGAGGTTTGGAACAATGATTGATCAGAGGCATTTTCTGTATAGAAGCCGTTTTCACCTCCATCGTTAATGAAGTACGCAGGCCTTAATCAGTGTAAACACAGATTCAGCAATTGCATAGGAGCTTCCTGTAGCAACCATCAATAAAAGACCACCTCAACAATGCCATGGGAGAATTAAGGATTTATAAACCTCAATTTGAAAAGTCAGCATCATAGGGTTTTGAGGACAGAACATCCAAAATCCGATACCACTTGTGTAGAGATACCTGTCAGGGCGATGGGAAGGTACATCCCTCAAGACTTTCAGTCCAAGTCCCTTTTGAAATGTGGTGCATGTGGTTTTTGTTCACAAAGTAAAGGATGTCTTTTTTTTTTTTTATGATAGCAATTGCACAAAGTGATCCTAGGAAATAACTGGGTAAGTAACAGTTCTGGATGAAGGACTTAGGTTATATTGTCAAAAAGCAAACATTATACTTGAAGTTACCCAAAACTGGTGTAGGTAAGACTTGCAGAGTGCTCATTTACTCTGTTCTAGGGCAGTAGGTTTGACAAGCCATCAGTAAATGTGCTAGAGTCCAGATGGATGTAATAAAAGTGATGAAAGATCTGGAAAACAGATGCTAAAAGAAGACTGAAAGAAAGGGCCTTGGTTGGCCTAGAAGGAGAAGAATGAGGGATGATATGAAGAAAGTCATCAAATATTTTTATGCATAAAGGTGATAATTTCTTTCTGCATTCTTTCAAACAGGACGAAATACAGATTTAAACTGCAGTTGGCAAGGTCAAAGCTGATCTTGACACCTGGATGAACTACTTGACCAGTAGTAGATCTGAGTACTTCAGATAGGATTCCTCTGAAAGTATGAAAGCAAGCAAGACTACGCCCGTACAGGTGTAGCACCACAGTTACAAAGCAGGTGGAATACTTAGATTCAGTCTTTTTTCCCTTTTTCCTCTTTTCCTGCTCCACAGGCAGCTATGGCACAAAGGGATTCTCACCTCTTGGTCAGTTGTTTCTAGTTTATATACAAAAAACAGAGACTGAGATTGAGTGGTCAGAGGGAAAAGTTAAAAGTGAGTCAGCACAGGCACTCTTAGGTAAAAAGTGTGCCCATGTTAGATAGTCTCCTTGTCAATAAGCTAGACATTCATTTCTACCATTGGTTTGTGTAGGTTGTTTGTTTGACTGATTGATTGATTTTCCTGGTGTCTTCTATCCTTATTTCATTTAACCACAATGAGATAACCTTAACACCAGAATATGTTTGGTGTGATGATAGTGCTGCTCTAAGAAATAGAGGTTCTAAACTCTTCTCACTGAAGAGAGCATTCAGATCTCAGCATTTCTTAGGTCATGGGGACTGCTGGCATGGGTAAGTTTCACCAAGTTACATGTTGAATGTGGCACTGAAGATTCCACTTTTGATCTTAGAGGTGTAAATTTGACATCAGGAACACTCAGTAAGAATCTGCTACATAAGCCCACTAGGGAGTCTGAGCCAATGAAACAACAGGCTTTAAACCATCTGATTGATAGCACATTGCCAGTTCTCCAGATTTTATCCTGAGACTTAGGAAGTGGATCTTTTTAACCCCCTATCTTTGGAATCATAAAATGACATTAAATTGCCATTTTTTAAAATGGTTTTGGCCCTTCTGATTAGACAAAGAGGTCTTGAAAGTAAGCAGCCAGGAACTTTGAAAACAGGAGAACTCAGAATTATTATTTGTTTAAGATCTCACTACTTTTGACCCAATGCCATTAATTTTGTGAGGCTGACAGGTGTTTTTGAATGATGGGCATTTTGAACATTGCTCCTTTTACAGAAGTACCTTATTGCTGGCCCCAGTAACTTAATAGCATCTATTCAGTTGAATATGCAACATAACAGTGGAATAAATAAAAGCAACAGGAATTTTGAATTCAGTTTATAATGGTTGCTGTGATTTGTGTGGCAAAAATCCAATGTGCTGCAAATATTTCCAGTTTTTGATAATGTTGGTGTCTGTGCTGGGAAGTGATTCTAAATTGTTCCTCCTTATCTATACCATTAGGAATGTGGTAGAGTGAAAATTATCCTTAAAGAAAGTGCAAGTTCAGCAGTATTCTAGTCTGCACTGCAAGCTTTACAAAGTCTTGGGCTCAAATGAGCCTTTTTGATACGGCATAATGCAGGCCTCTGAGGACTTGCTGGAATGCTCTGTGGCAATTAGTTCTGTAATATTATAGTTCAAGTTCCAGCCTTATGTGGCTCTAGAGACTTTGGAAATATATATGGTTCGTTTTTCAAAATGCTTTCAGGCCTCTTTCTTTTCCCTCTGATTTTCCGTTGTCTAATAGGTACATTCAGGCATTTAATCTGGGATCTGAGCTATAATAGCTTGATACCACCACCCTTTGCCATCAGATTATCATACTGAAGATTTGCATCATCCACATGCATGACTTGCGGAGTTGGTGCGGATGGAGCAATGTCTAAGCCACTGTGCCAGCAGTTTTACGAATGGACTGAACTGGACAGGGAGTGCCAAGCAACAGTCACGTTCTCCTCAGGACTCCAATTCCTCATGTTTATTTGAAACACATGCCGAATGGATATGTGCTCGTGACCGTGAAAAGGTCTTGGGACCCCTCTAGAAATGTAGCTCTAGACTACAACAGAGCTCAGGAGGAGGAGAATTCTCTTTGTTTATCCATTAAATCAGTAGATCTTCCTCTTACATTCGACAAAACCTTTCGGATTTTTTCATTTCTGCTTTCAGTGTAGTGAATGTCTGATCTAGTTGAGAGGCATCCCTGGCCATGACAGGGAGGTTGGACTAGATGATCTCTAAGGTCCCTTCCAGCCTAGGCCATTCTGTGATTCTATGATTTTATGATTCTATGATTCTATGATTGTGCCAACTTAATGGTAAACTTAAAGGCAGAATGATGACTGAATTTCCCCTTTTGAGATACATTTTTCACTTCAGCTTCACTGAACAAGAAGAAAAGTATATATGTATTTCAATAATTAGGAAAACTTTATGGTATTAATTTATTTGAAAATGATTGGGATTTAAGACACTGTCCTGGTTTGAGCTAAACAGAACCAATTCAGTTCAGGGATTTTAGCTCAAAAATGTCTTAAGTGCTCAGAAAATGTAGTGAGGATTCTTAGCCAGCAAAATGTAAAAATTATCAAGTCCAAATAACTGTTCTCATACGTCTCAGAGGCTGTCACTGGACTGCAAACCAAGTGCTTTGTCAGGTCTTGGCTACAGATAAGAATCATCCCCAAGAATCTTACAAACTAATACTAGACAACAGACAAACTGTAAATAGCATGATGTGTTTATTTCTCAGTGTAGCCTAACAGCTCAAAAAAATAATGAAAATACTTGTTCAGAAAGTAAGTAGAAAAATATGCTACTAGGGTTCTTCTGTTTCTACTGCCCCAAGACATTTGTATTTATTAAAAAATGTATTAGTGAATTATGATCTAGAACTTGTGATACACCTTCTCCAAGCAGTAAGCTGGACTTCGTGGCCTTCATGTATCCCCACCTACCAACATTTTTGTGATTATCTGAGTGAGGGAGTCTGTGAATGGTTCATGAGATAAAGTCAAAGCTCAGGTGTAGGTCGGTGCTGAGGAACATGCCTTCCAGAGTGCCCAGTTATTAGCACACCACCAGCTGCACCTTGGCATTGTGTCTGTGCTCCCTGGCTCTGAAGTGGGGAGAATGGGATGCCTGGCTTCATCTGGCATGAAGGATCACCACTTTGACAAAAGTCCTTGTAACATGGCTGTAAGTGAGTGATATAAAGAGTTCAACTGCAGATGAATAAATAGTACCCCTCTGTGTGAGAGAGTTTAATAGTTCTGAGCTATTAAATATAGGAATATATAAAGACTTCATCATATATGATTTAGTCAGTGGTAATTAAACAACTACATGCTCTGCACCCTGTGTGAAATTCAATCCTATGCTGAAGGCCAGGGCAGATCCCAAATTCCAGCAAGCATTCTTTTCCAAGGTTTGAATAGTTTTGAATAACACATTAGCATTTATGGAATGAGGAATTTCAAAATATGCAACAGGAATTCTAGAAAATACACTGACCATAAAAGAGTGATAAAGTTGTACGATATGTTAATGTTGTTGATGCACTTCTTGGGAATGAGGAAATACAGGCTTGCACTTATGAAAGAGCTTGGCGGAAAACACTGTATGAAAGGACTGCAAACTTGTATGAAAGACTAAATAATAGAATAAAATTATAGTTGATGGATAGTTAAATAGAATGTAACAGCTCATAGCTAACACTGACAGAGTTAAGCAGCTAAGTTAGTGTGTGCTGTCTTTAAAAAAGACATTTTTTAAATAATAATGATTTTACCTCCTGGATACTTTGATTTTATTGCCTTTGTTATCCAGTGTGTTATTTTTAGTGGACTCCATTATCTTGGAGCATGAGGTAAGACAGAAGCTTTCTACACTGGCAACCTCTTTTCCACATATATACTAATGTAAAGTATTAGTATATTTGATAACAGTGTGTGCTAACTATTTGGCTTAAGGGAGTGTGTAGTCACATTATCATAGTAAGGCTGGGTCCACAATAATGGTAAGTTGCTGACAGATCTTCTCTCATTAGTTCTTCGTATGAAAGACAGTCTTAAAAAAATAAACATATCCTTTATTTCTTACATTGTCTCCATGAAACCCTCTCTGTCCATTGGCCTGTATTTTGTATCTAAATCTTGCTTGTATTCTGCGTAAAATGAATGGTGTCTCTTGCTTCCTTTGTTCCTTCCCCGCTGGTGTACGAGGTTGCTCATCGTGTTTAGCTATGCCATCACCCTAACTCTACAGCCCCGCAGGGTAGGGGAACAACCGAATGCTGTGCTAAAGAAAACTACCAGTGGCCATAGGTTATATAGCTGGGGTACTTCTGGCCCACTCCATAGTACTTTTAAGGCCCTAATTTTCCCAGTTCATTAGGAAGCTGTATAGCATCTAGGAAACCCATCAATATTGTAATTTTAAAAAAGAAATTCCTGCACGTGGCCTTAAAACACACACACTCCTGCAAGTCGCGGCCCTCCTTTCTTGATGTGCACTGTAGATAGCAGCCCATGGCCTGTTCCCATCCTATTTCAAACTATTTCATAGACCAGACCAAAAAAAAAAAAAAAAAGAAGAAGAAAAAGACAGTACTGAGTTAGTTTGCTGTTTGTCCAATTATTTTTAGATAACCTAGAGTACGAAAAGCTTTTCTAGTTCCATTTAACCTGTGACATATGTACCCCAGCACAGCTGCTTACTTGTTTCATTTCTGTATCAAGATTCAGCTTTAATGAGCCGGAGGTAAATACACATAAAGCTAGCATTTCAGTCGCTCAGCCTGATGGTACTCTGTTTGCCTGAGAATATGCACTGAATGCTACTCTTTAATTTTAATTTAAGTTTATAATTTTCCTGATGTTTAAGAAAAATTGTCATGAACTGGATTCTGTAATTATTTCAAGGACAAACTATGTCATTCCCACCTCTGATATTAGAATCAATAACATCTGTGTAGTTAAAGTTTAATATACCAAACAGACATGATGTGCATTTGCTGAGACAGTCACCCATTCATTCCATAAATTTACTTTGGCACTTATTTTTGAAAAAAGGATTAAATAGATTGTGGAAAGGATGCACAATTCTACTACCTTATTTATATTTTTCTCTTCAGCCTGGTGGAGAATACCTGTAAACCTTTCTAAAGTCACGTTCTGCATGTGACTGCAGCATTTTGACTTCTGCGCTCCTTGACTATTTCATTAGATAAATAAAAGATTTTTACTGCCTGGCTCTTGTCATATCATAGGAGTGCCCTATTTTTTTCTTTTTCCCCCTAAAGATTTTACTGTTTGGTTTTTTTTAGGAATGGAAGAAGTTTCTGTCTTTTTCACAGGATTCTGTGTTTTCCATTCTTGCTCATTAAGTCCTGCAAGTTTGCTCTTTGGTAGAATGAGGGGTTTGGCTGTGCTACCAGCATCCATTCCACATCTCGATTCCATTAATCTGATTTATAAACTTGGAAAAAATTTATCAGTTTTATAACCTTACAATAATTTCTAAAATCCTGCTGTCAGTGATGCTTCCATTTTTTTGCCTACCTACGTTTTGGTGTGCAGAATGTTAGTGGCTAGATCCAAAAGTCATATAGCGTAACATAGAAGAGGAACTGGAAGGACATCTCTAGTGCTAGCTCCAAGCTAGTTTGCTTTGACCTATCCTGAGAAAGTTGAAGTAGTCCCTGTAACCAAACCCTGTACCTGTGTCTAGGCCCTGCTATGTCTGCAGGTATGGCTATGCAAGATGAGCCCTCTGTTAGTGTTCTTAAACAATTTATATAACTATAGTAATTTGTGAAAATTCATTATTGATGTGTTTAATATTGACAACACAAACCTAAATCTCTATTGTGCTCCATAAAATTTGCTGAAATTTAAAATTGTCAGAAGCAGTATTTTTCAGGTCATACTTTTATACTAAGCATAAAGAGCTTTTCTAAAAAAAATGTAGATTAATTGAATAAATAAATTTCAGGAACATCTGTCCGAAATAATTGCATGATGAAACCCAAAGCCCGTTGGCTCTTGTGAATCCATTTTTATATTAATAATCTCATCAAAGAGAGATAAACAACCCTCTCTACATCCTTATACTTCAGATACAGCAGCTGTCCAGTTTTCTGAGGCTTTTCATTAGCCTACGTAATCAAGTGGCTGATCATCTGCATTCATTTTAGTCCACTCAAAAGTGTTTCCAGGATGGAGAGCTCAGGATTGCTTTTTCTTGGTGTTGGTGTGAGTTTTCAGTTCTTTCACTAATTTCTATTTGCTGCCTTTTTGATCTTTCGCCCATCACTGTGTCTCATGTTTATGCTGATTCTGGCATGGAAGTACTTTCTCCTATTGTCTTCCAATGACACTTCACAGTATTCTCTCTATTTTATATTTTAGTTGCCTGATCACGGCCATCTCTTTTTCCTAATATTAATTACAAATTCTGCACTGGCTAGCCCCCTAATTAGACACGGAGCAAATACTCGGGTGCTCAAGGTTTGGTGCCAGTCCTGAATCAGGACAAACTCAGTTTACTTCAGGCTGACTACCCATCTAGTTAAAGATCTCAATATTTTGATATTTTCAATCAAATCTCAGTTTTATGCAACAGTAAGTCTGAATTCTTGTTAAAAAACGCTCTTCATAGGTAATAGTTAATATATGTATTATATACATTATGATCAAATCAGATCAAATACAGAATTTAAGTAACCATTCCTCAATACTTAAATCAACAAAACCAATAAAAGTATTAATAAATTTATTGTATTGATTCATATTCTTTTTGTTTCAGGAAATTGCTCAGATACTAGGCATATCAAGTATCTCTAAGGATAATATACATTTTAAAAATTATGTAAATACATAATTGCATAGCAGTATTTTACCAACCAGTGAACAAGATCTGAAGTATCTTCCTTCCTTGGTTAGTTATTTTCTATTATTAAAATCATGACATCTCAGTCTTTCTCTCTCATTTGTTTTACTTTAAAAGCAGAAGATAATTTTTCTTTTACTCTGCGAATTCTGATCATTAAGGGATATATCTCTCAATGTTTTGGGCCTAATGAGTTGGGAAGAGAATGTCTCATGCTGATGATCAGTAAGAGACAAATTTTGTACATGGAGCCATTTGACAGACTAGCATTTTTTAACCTTTACTAATTTAGTGTTTTTCAGAGTTGTTTTGCTATGTTATTAACGAGCAATCAAATAGCATTTAAAGACAGGAGAATGACAGCTGACATTCCTACCTTCAAAAGGCAAAGTATTTTGCTAGTTCCTTTTTTTGTTGTTTTTTTTTTTTTTTTCTGTGTGTCGTGGGTTAGGGCTGGGCCGGCCTCTAACACGGACAGACACTCACTAACCCCCTCTTCCCCCCGCAAAATGGGAAGGAAAAGGGAATGAAGCAGAGAGGCTTTCAGGTTAGAGAAAGAAAAAAAAACTACAACTGCTTTAATGAA
>NW_009704842.1:0-852 GCF_000703405.1 Apaloderma vittatum
ACCCGTCGGGCCTCCACGGCTCACCCGGGCTGGGCTCGCTCGCAGCAGAGGGTCTGGTGGCACCGATCTTCCTCCTTGGCATCATCATCGTCACCGTTAGCAGCCCTGTCCCACCAACAGCCCCCGTCACCCCCACCATCGGCCCCCACACCGGCCTCAGCGCCAGCTCCCTCATCAGCCTCGGCTTCAACACCATCGTCATCTCTGTCCTCATCACCTTCATCCCTGTCCTCATCATCACCTTCACCCCTATCCCCATCCCTGTCCTCATCACCTTCATCCCTGTCATCATCCCTGTCCTCATCATCACTTTCACCCCTGTCCCCATCACCTTCATCCCTGTCCTCATCATCACCTTCACCCCTATTCCCATTCCTGTCCTCATCACCTTCATCCCTGTCATCATCCTTGTCCTCATCATCACTTTCACCCCTGTCCCCATCACCTTCATCTCCATCCTCACCATCACCTTCATTCCTGTCCTCATCCCTGCCCCATCATCACCTTTATCCTTGTTCCATCATCACCTTCATACTTGTCCTCATCACCTTCATTCCCATCCTCACCATCACCTTCATTCCTGTCCTCATCCCTGTCCCCATCACTTGCACCCCTGTCCTCATCCCTATCTCCATCCCCGTTATCAGCTTCACCCCTATCCCCTCCATCACTTCCATCCCTGTCCCCATCAGCATCTTCATCCTTGTCCCCAGCATCTTCATCCTTGTCCTCATCCTTGTCCCCATCCTTGTCCCCATCACCTTCATCCCCGTCCTCATTATCACCTTCATCCCTCTTCTCATCACCTTCATCTCTGTCCTCATCATCACCTTCATCCCTGTCCCCATCACC
>NW_009704843.1:0-26445 GCF_000703405.1 Apaloderma vittatum
GTCCTTCGATAACCAAGGTCACCACTAGCTCTTGTGTGCTGTGGAAGTCCAAAGGTTCCTCCAGGGAGTAACAGATGGGAGAGGTGATCCACAGGAGTATTCCAGCCCATACATGTCATATTCGACCTAAAGCTGAGGGATCACAGGGGTTAAGCACTTTGTTCCTGTTCTTTCTCTTCTTCAGTGGCCGGTGTCCGAGGAGTGCGTTGGTTGTTCTACCTTTGATCCTGACCTTGAGTTCCTAAAAGTCCAGCCCCTGTGCCCAGTTCCCCTCTGCCCCTGAGCCTGGCACTGCCCCAGTGCCACCTGCTCTGTACCATCGGTGGGGATTGCTGTTGGAGGGAGTGAGGTTCAATATCAGTTTTATATATATTTGTATATATTTAATTATTTTTCATTATTTATTACTGTTTTATTAAAGCTGCTTTAGGTTTCCAATCTGTAAGTCTCTCCTCTGTCTTTTTCATTTCCTGTTTGGGGAGGGAGAGGGGTTAATAAAAGCAAAATGCTTGTACTAGGTTTCATGAAAGACTTCCTTTATTTTTTATTTTCTTCCTTCTCCTCCCCTCCTGCTGCTGATTGAAAGCAGATACTGCTAAAAGACTTGTTTTGGAAATGGTCAAAATGTGGAAGTGCTGGAAGAACAGTGATGAGCTTATGGTCATCTGCATCCTGAGGCCATTAGATGTCCATCCCTATCCGTGATTATTGCAACCAAAATAAATTTTTGCTATAATGACACACCTAGTCTCTCTGTTTCTTATTTACAAGCACATCTGGAATGGATGTGAATGAGATCCTAGAGTGAGTTTCCTTATTTGCTTGTTCAAGTTTCACTTAATCCCATTGTATTTTTTCCTTAAATCATGTGGGCAGCGTGCTGGCCTGTTGCAGTCCTTTGGCAGTCAGTGGGCTGTGGCAGACAGTGGTGTGACAGGGCCTGGTGTCACGGGCTGTTTATCTCCCACAGGCATCATAAAATTAGGTGTTCTGGTCATATTTAAATGTGCAGTAGCAGAACTGGCGTTTAGCAGTGCTGTCTGGTGTGGGATAAAGTGCTCTTTAGGAAAATACCAGTGAATCATTTACAACTTCTGAATTTTCTTGCAAGAATCTCTGCTAAAATTAAAAGATGTGGACCTGTATATGAATGGAAACTCTTGCGTGTCCTAATTCGAATCACACCTCAGCCCAGGAGTGCACCAGCACATTCCTGGAGTGTGCCCTGACTTCAGCTGCCAAGTAGAAAATGCCTGAGGATGTTTTGGCTTCTAAGCTGGCATCAAAATGCTTTTTTTTTTCCTGAACTATCTCTTTGCCTAAGTGACAAGTGAGAGGACAGGGAGAAATGGCCTCAAGTTGCACCAGGGGAGATTTAGATTGGATTTTAGCAAAAGTTTCCCCAAAAGGGTTGTCAGGTGCTGGCACAGGCTGCCGTGGAGGGGTTTGTAAGTCGTGTAGATGTGGTGCTCGGGGACACGGGTTAGTGGTAGGCCTGGTACTGCCAGGGTAACGATGATCTTAAAGGTCTTCTCCAGCCTAAATGCTTCTGGATTAATGGGGAGTTGTGTCTAATTGAATGTAAACTGTTTGTGGACAAACAATCCTTATTTTGCCAATGTGGTCAGCCTCTTTGCTAATCTAAGGTTAGAAACTGACATTAATATAGATTTCAGTGAGTTTTAAATATGTGAAACGGAATAATTTGGTTATTTCCTTGGTGTCTTTTTTCCCTGTGTTGGGGCAGAAGCACATATTTTATGGGGCTGCCACTCAAATCATACCCAAAACCCATATTTTGAACTCTTTTCCATCTGCAATGACCAGCCTAAAGGTCTGAAATCAGCCTGTAGCTAAATGGAATGCTGGCGTCTCTTTCAGGGGCGTCTTGGTGAGGCTGGAAGGATGCAGCCATCCTGTTGTGATGAAAGGCTTGTGTGCAGAATGTGGCCAGGACTTGACTCAGTAAGTATTCTTGGCTCTTTTTTTGTTTTGTTTTAATTTATTTAAATTTTTTTTGGCAACTTCTTGTTGCTTGCGCTTAAGGATGCAAACTCTTCCTTCTCTCATTTGCTCATTTGTCTTCTGAGTCCTGGTAGTTGTGAATCATTCCTACAAGGGTAATTGTGAAGTTGTAGCAGGGAGGGAGTAGAGTATTCATGCTGCCTGACATAAATAGGTCTACTCAGAGTGCTCCTGCAGGGAAAGTTGAGAAGGAGTTCCCTTTTAAATTTCAGCATCAAGCACTCCTTCACGTTTACTTTTTTTTAAAAAAAAATACATATATGTATTGAGATTGTTGCCTCAGATAGAGTGGGCTGAATATATTGTTGATCACGTTGTTAATAGTCTGATCATTTAATAAAGTATATTTCTCTACTGAAATACTGCTGCTCGTGTTTGTTGTGGATAAAACTAACACAGGCTGAGGAAGGAGGCAAGATCTTTGCTGCTGTTTCGCTATTTACTTGAGGCGCTTTTGTCATCACTGTCACAGGTACAGTGTTTAGAACTGTGTTTCCTCCGAGGGTTTTATGACCAAGAACGTGGGTGAATAAGGTGCCATGTGAGCACTTGGGTTACACTTTGCGTTACAAACTTATGACTTAATAACTGTGCACGCTCTCTTCCTGCGGACATAAATGTAGAGCACCTGAGTGTAAAGAGTGGTGTAAATGGCAAACGCATGCATACAGACATAAATTCACACCACAGTGCCTCCTCCTTTGCTTCTTCTCCACTCGTAACTGAGGCTGAGAGTTGTAAGGTGCGTGAACAGGGGCTTAGTAAACCTGAGAGTCTGATCTGTGCAGGTGTGAGTAGCTGTGAGGTTATACCAGTCTCATTCCTGTGACCCTGCTTCATCTGAACTGTGTTGGTCTGCATGGGAGCCAGCTTGTCTCCAGTGCTGTCAAGGCTTTCGAGCTGTTCTCAGTTTTATTTTTATTTTTTTGGTGAAACACCCTACTATGGAACTAAAGGAATTTAAGCCTTAGGCCACAAAGAAAGCAAATTCTAAAGATGAATGTGTTTCTCCTTTGGTCCGTCTCTTTCCTACTGCGGTTGGTAAAGAGGATGTTTCTTATGCACATCAAAATATTAATTCAACAGCTCTTTTCCAAAATGGACTGTAAAGTAGCCTAGAGTTTAGAAATGAATGATGCATGCTCATTTCATTTGGAAGGAAATAGTTTGGTTTCATTCTAATTGATGTTCTTTATTAAGAATTCTTTTGTGAACATGATCCCACAAACCAGTGCAAGTGGCCTTAATATTGAAAAAATTATGCAGCATTTAGCCCTGTTAATGGTTGGATGTAACTTTTCATTAAAAAGCTGGATGTTGATATTTTGTAGACAAGTATTTCTTGGCAAAAAACCAAACCTAACAAAAAGTTAGGATAACAGCAAGTGAGACTTTGCCTGCCCTCGGTTTCATACTTACGTGTGTACACGTGCATAATCATACGAATAAATATGTATATGTAGACATATGAGGATGAGATATATTTTATCTGTATATCTGCATCTATATGTCATGTATATGTACAGGAATAAGTCTACATTTGTGTATAATATGCACATAAATAAAATACAGGCACACACCTGTAGTACCTCATTCTGTTTGTGCCAAAGCATGTGCTGGGATTTTTTGGGTGTTCTTCCTGGTGCAGCAGCAGGGACATGTAAGTCACTGCACTGTGTGTAACAAGTAACGTTGCCCATCATTTCCTTAAATTATTTCCTAGTCTGGCTTGGAGAAAAGTAGATAATTGCCTGCTGAGTGATTCCAAAACCAGGAAAGGAATATTTTTAAGTGTGATGGGCTTGGTAGTTATACTTAGTTTATAACTGTTTCCTAATGCTAATCAGTATGTAGATCTCTCTCATCTTGGTGTCATGTTTCGTGAAATAGTTATAAGGAAGCCTAACTAATTACTGTGACTTTTTGCAAGGGTTTTATGGCAAGCTGCTTTGGGCTCTGTATCCGTTTTGTTCAGTAGGCTTCATTAGCAAGAATTTGAAAGAGCGTATTAGTCAAAATAGCTCTTTCTAATCACAGTTTTTTGGCATTGAAGAGTTTGATCCTAGAGATTTTACTGTGTTCAGCTTTTCCCTATAAACTATTACTCTCTCTTTTGATGCTTCTTTTCCCTGCGTGCCCAGGATGCGAAGCAAGAATGGAAAGCAGAGTGTGCCGTTATCCACAGCAACTGTGTCCATGGTTCACAGTGTCCCTGAACTGAAAGTCAGCTCTGAAGTGAGTACCATCACGTGTTCTTTATTCATACCTTTCACTGTAGCTCCACAGTGGAGTAGCTTAATTGTAGGAGCTTCTTCCACGTTGTATACGCCTCACATAGGCAGTTTGGCTTCCCTTTGAAGAGGAATTTGGTGTTGAACTTCAGCAGCCCAGGGTTTCCGCGTCTTACCCTGATGCAGATGGATGGTTACCAGGCTTTATAATGTTTGGGTTTTTTTAGAGCTGTGCACTAAAAAGATGGCACTTTTGTGACAGCTGCCTGAAAATTTGCTACTTGAGTGATTTTTTTTTTTTTCTCTATGAATGAGCAGTTTGTGGAAAGTTCAGTTCCCACTAGTTCAAAGCTTGTAGTGTCTTTGAAATCTGGCTTTACTGTTCACATGTTTGGGGTTTTTTTTGAGCTGTGCACTAAAAAGATGGCACTTGTGTGACAGCTGCCTGAAAATTTGCTACTTGAGTGATTTTTTTTTTTCTCTATGAATGAGCAGTTTGTGGAAAGTTCAGTTCCCACTAGTTCAAAGCTTGTAGTGTCTTTGAAATCTGGCTTTACTGTTCACATCAAAATTTGCCTCGCTAGATCTAGCAAAGCTAGGTTTTTTGCAGTTTGCCTGTACGTTCAATTTATTTCATTATTTTCAAAATATTCCCCTCAGAGCTCAGTGTGGTACTTTGGAAGTCTGTAAACATGTGTGAGGGGAGTAAACTTCAATCTGGTTTTGCTGGGGTGTAAGCTATTTGGTACCAGTGCCCACAGAGAACTACATAATCTGACTGTTTATGCCTGGAGGCATATATTCCTTAATCTTAAATTGATAATGATAATTGTTTCTATTATTAGCAGCTTCAGTGTTATTCTCAGCCTCGTGTTGTCACGTGTGTTGTACTTGGTGTAGAACTGTAGCAGCCAACCTTTTCAGTGCGGTTGGTGAACTTGTCTTTTGTGCACCCCAAAGCTATTGCTATTTCCTCCCAAGACTTATGGCCTTAAATTAATTCAGTGGTTGATTAGTTGTTAAATTCAGACATTGTCGTGTTGAGTTTATCAATTTTAAGAGATACTGGTGGCGCGAAGATCTGAGAGCAGACTTTGGGAAGGTTTTTTTCAGTAGAAAAATTGTTGATAAAGCTGCCATCACTACAGTTAAGTTGATGCAGTCGATTTGTAGCAGAAGTTCTCGAGTTTATGATGCCCAAAAGGCAATAAACTTCGTTTTATTTCTTCTGAGCTCAGCTTAGTTGTGAATATTTTGTTACAGCAAGCAGAGCAGCTTGGAAGAGAAGATCAACAGCGACTACATCGAAATCGAAAGCTGGTGCTCATGGTAGATTTGGACCAGACATTGATCCACACTACGGAACAGCACTGCCAACAAATGTCTAATAAGGTGAGTATTTGGTGTTAACTTTCACGCCAAAGTGACAACAGGAATATTTGTAGCGATGTTTAAATGATGGTTCTTCAAGAAAGCGTTCTGTGATTAGGTAAAACTGCAGTTGAAAAATGAGAAGCAAGGCTTCTGAAATGTGTTCCTTTTTCCTTCCACATTTAAGTGGGTGGTTTTCTGTCTCCCGTTTATGCTTTCCTGCACTTTTCCATTCCAGTCGCTTTAAGCGAGAAGTTTCAGGTAGCTATTTTTAATTTCTGCTTTCCTTCTACAATTCACACGCAGAGTTACTCAGTAATGAGACTTTCTTTTCCCCTTCAAGTCTGAGACACGTTCAGTGAATTTTCACTGTTCAAAGTCCATTTTTGGGTAATCCTATGCACTACTACATCTTTTGTTCCGTAATTATGTATGTCTGGTGGTTTTTTCCTTCCATTTTGCTTATTTTGAGGGAAGTTTGGGTGTTGCAGTTTAATTTCTTCATGAAATACTTGATAGTGAACTGACAGGGACTATTGGTTTGTAACATTTCTAATTTGGAAACTTGAAAAGCAGAAGCATGTTGGAGTATGTCTAATGTGTCTTGTACAGGAGGGTGCAAATGCAAACTCCACTGCAGTTAATTAGTTCCTCTTGCCATTCTTGGCATGTCCATTAGGTTCAGCAAAAAAACAAACTGTAAATGTACTTTGCAATTGAGAGGAAAGGAAACAGCGAGTATTTGGCATAAAGATTAAAAAAAACTTGTATATTTGAAGGGCTATTTCTTCATCTGTATAAATGGTTTAGGGGTGAACTTGTAGTGTAGGGTCAATGGTTGGACTCGATGATCCCAAGGAGCTTTTCCAACCTGAATTGTTCTAGGATTCTATAATGCACAGTATGAAGGAAAACATTTTTTTAAAAAATTTTTAAATTTCACTGGGATCTTTATCTGCAGACTTCTGTCCTGGTCTGCTGTGTGATGGTGTGCTTGCAGAGACACGATAATATTTTTTCATCCAACAGAGTCTTTCTCTGAGCTCTGTATGTACTGAAACTCATCTGAGCGAAGTTGGCTGAGTAGTACTTTCCAAGAAGTTTCTCAGGTTACTTTTTTGAGATTGGTTTGACGGAAGTGAAGATTGGAATGAAAGTCGCCTTGCGCGTAAACTTTTCAACAATGTGGCTTCCTGTGTTTGAAAAACTTAGCGTGGGGACCACCTGGCCCAGGGCAAAAATGTGCTTTGGGTTTTGTTCATCTGCATAAATCTTTGGCCGAAACTTGCTTTAGCCTAGTCAGGCCAGATAAAAGCCGTGGAAACAATGGAAGCGGGCACTTCCGTTTCGTGTTTTGATAATATGAAATATGCTTTTTCTTCTAGGGAATATTTCATTTCCAGTTAGGTCGAGGTGAGCCGATGCTGCATACTCGTTTGCGTCCTCATTGTAAGGAATTCCTGGAAAAAATTGCCAAGCTGTATGAATTGCATGTTTTTACTTTTGGCAGCAGACTTTACGCGCATACAATTGCAGGTGAGTTGTACATTATGGTTAACAACACTTACGTAACCAGCCTTCCTAGTCATGTAACAAAATTAGTTCAACACTTCCTCAATAGTCCTACAAGCAGAATTCTTGGCTTGCTTACAAGACAGTGCCTGTATGGCCTGTAGTTTTAGAGTTATTTTTTTCCCCTGATCAGACGTGCCTTTTTTTTCTTTTTTTTTTTCCTTCTCTGATGGTTAGAGTATCAGATTGTGGTATGGCAACCAGTGCTTTCCTACTGAATTAAGAAGTGATGCTGATGGTCTCCAAAAATGATCTGCAGCGTCACGTGTCTTAGAAATCTAAAGCAACAGTTCCATGAAAATCTTGAAATTATATCCTCCTGTGGGGAACACCCCCCCACACCTCACTGTTTCCTTTCATCAAAGGAGATTTGACTTCTGTCACGCAATTTACAGCAGTTCTGTTTGTGTCCTAGAGCTGAGATGTGCTGATTTAAAGAAGAGCACAGCTCTAGCAGAATTTTCACATACTCTTCTCAAGAGCTTAGAAATATTTTCTCCTTGTAACTGCAAATCTGCATTTCAGTTACAGCAGTAGTAGTCTATGATGCGAGTCACTGGCTGAAATGTGTTTTATTCATAAAAGAAACTTCTACCCTGTTATACAAGCACATGGGTCAAACTTGCATTGCGAGCATGACCGTGTTTAAACTCTAAAATTAACTTTCACCCCATCCTGTGTCTGCCTTAGAGTGGCAGTTTCACCTCAGACTTTCTTTTAAGTCTGTGGGACTACGACACTATAACCCTGTTTTGGGTTATGGCTCTGTGTGTCCGACTGTCTCGCTGTGCTGTTCCATGTCTCAGAGCTGTTTTTAAGTTTCTTCTTCTGTGTGGTGTTGCCGCGAGTGCTGTGGGTGACACTGTCCCAGTGATCCCAGTCCTTGGCACGGAAGGAAGGTTCCACGATAGAGCTAACTCTCCTCGTTAGCTCTAGGGCAGTTTAGAAAATAATTGTGTAATTAGAGGATTCTTCATGTGTCTTAAGTCATAGAAGGTGCTTTTAAGGACAAAAATATTTCTGTGATCAGAAAGTGATACCTATACCGAATTCTCCTTGAAAATAAGCGTGCCCATCCAAGCGAGTGTCTCTGCGTTACTCAGGGTGTGTGTTGGTTGAGTTGCTGCAAGAATCTTCCGGAAGCTTTGTCGGTCTCCCTGTTGGGTTACACGTTGCGTCCTGCTGATGCGTGAACGCTCCTGCACCCCTCTGGCCGCCTTAGAGTGTGGTTACCTCTCCCGGAGCAGAAGGGGAATGGTTTTCGTGCACACTAGGTCTAAGTACCTGGTAGTAAGAGAGGGGGCGAGCAGTTTTCCTCGCTTGGGTCTCCGTGCCAGAAACCCGAGGTCAGCAGATGAGTACTGGCTCAAGTCAGAAGATGCCGAGCGCATGTGCTTCAGAGCCAGGGAGAGAAATGAATTGCAGAGGTGGTTAACTCACCTCCACGTGCTTTCCCGGTGGTGGATCTGCTCTCAATGTGAGATTTGGTCCCGTCTTTTTTCATTTTAATCTCCGAGTTGAAATTGGGATTACCCCGCGGTCCCCGTGCCGGCGCAGACTGCTCCTGTGACGAGCCGCTTGGTGGGCATCCTGCTTGAGCTTCTCCATCTGCTCAGGGTCTCGCTACTTCCCAACGTCCCCGGTGTGCTGGATTTTTGCCTGAAGCAAAAGCCTCCAGAGTAGAAGGGGTTTATAGTGACGGTGGTAGTTTCAGATTAAATATGTTGGTATTGAGAAACAGTTGGCAGAGTCTTTGGTGCCCGTACTCACCACCTGTGTAACCCAGACGCAGTAACAGAGGTATCTCACTAGTACATCGAGAGAGCGCTTGGTGGCAGTATTAGCTAAATGATTTCTCACAGAGAGCTGTCAGTTCCATATTTTACCTTTATCCCTACATTATGTAAAGGAAGGACTTGGAATAAAAAGCCAGGAATCTTTTAATAAGAAGAAGGTTGTTTTCTTAGGTCTTTTGTGGCCATGCTGTATTTCTTTGTGAAATTGGAACTCTGAGCTGTACCTTCTGTGTCCTGGAAGGCTTTTTCCTCGTTTTGCAAACATATGACATCTTGTCAGTCACTTTTCTCTCATCCCAGCTGACTCATATCAGCTGTTAAGTGGGATTAACTGATATTTGCAAACACCATTTGTCTGCTTAAGTCATTTATCTCCAACCCTTTCTTAGCTCAACACACTTACAGAATGGTACCTTGTAGTATGTTCATGACGATAAGTTTTGGATTTTGTAATCTAGAGCTTTCTGTACTATTTCTATTCTCTGTAAATATTTTGACCAGTTGCTATTTAATTTTTTTTCCATCATGCATAAGAAAGGTTTGGTGTATTTAATCGTGAAGTCGCCTGAAATGCTGATTGTACAAATCACTGCCACTTAGAATTTTGGGTTCAGAGGCCACTATGTGGCAGTAATACAATGTGAAATTACTCTTAAGATTTCTAGTGGAATTTAGAGAGTAGGACTAACTTGAGGGCATTCGTATGTACAGTTATGGCAAGTATATTGTAGTAAGTAGTTCAGTAAATTGACTGGGTATTTCAATAAATGATTGGCAGAATACGTCCGTATATGTAATCACTGGCATCTGAAGATTTCCAATGCTGTTGAAAGCTTGGGTCAACAGCTTTTTCTAGGTTCTTAAGTGGAACCTGAAACAGGGCTGGAGGTGACCTAATTCTTCAGAAATTCAAGTTTAGGTTTCTTTTTAAGAGGACTTCTTCAAATTCGTGTTGAATTCTACTGTTAACACTTCTACCGGGAGCTGCTGTTTAACTCATGGGTATCTAAGATTTGAGACTTCCCCAATATGATTTAGTTACTTTTGAACATTGCATCTTGTGATGGCTTTAAATTTAAAAATTTGCTTTTCTGAGACGCTGGAAGATGAAACAGTTGGTGGGAATAGTCTGCTAGGGAAGTCTGTTGAGTCATAATATGGCAGTCAAAGCATAATGATAGTGTCTTCAATTTGTTCAAGGAACTATTTAGAGGCATACTTAGCCCAGTGTCTGATTTATGAGAAGGAATGGAAGCTCAGTTTTGATTTAAAACTGCAAGTCTTTGTCTTCAGTCATTTTGACTTCTGCTAAAGACTTTAATTTCTTTTAACATGCTTACAGGATGAGAAATTCATCAATGTTTTTCCTTCTGCTGGAATGATTTATGCAAACTGATACTTCTCCAATAAAAAAATTCTGTTAAGAAAAAAAAATTCATTACCCACATGAAGGCAGCACAGTGTGGCCATAATAACTTTTCAGGACACGGTGGTAGGAAATAGATAGGAATAAATGAAACAAAGAGCATATTTTGGAAACACTCTTGCTGTTTCTGCAAACTTAATGAGTTTTATGCATGGACCTTTTCATCACTCTGCAGTTGTAAGCAAATGCCCCCACAGAAAAGTGACATAAATTATATTTTTTGGGGTGTCTGTGTTAACTTTTCTTAAGGAAGAACCTGTTTACTGTTGTTTGGAGTTGTATTGCTAAATGGTTAGTGACTGGCCAGTACAGCCTTTCGAAAGATTTGAAGACGGTACTAACACGCTGTTGAAGAAGATCAATGATGTATGACAAATGAAGCGTTACCTCCTGTTTCCTTGAAATGTGAAAACGGCAGGATTATGTCTGGTTTGATTCAATTCAAAGACAACATCTGAAAGAAACCAGTCTGAGACACGTAAAGCACTTCTTAGAAAGACCAGTGCTGTTTTCTGTGTTACTGTTAGCTTCGAAAGACCTGACTCTCTTTAAGACGGGCTTTTATCCATCTCTGGTGTATCCTCAGTGTATTTTTAGCGATTCATTGAGAGGAGGAAAGGTATTGAAATGAGTAAGTCTTTACCAAAGCATTATGGAAAAGCTCCTTGCCTCTAATCCCTGGCAGCCAGGGTTTCTGTGTTCGGGCTTTCTTAGTTCGACTTCCTTTTTCTTACCGCAGCTGGAGGCCTCGCTGTGGTTTTACCATTTAAGTGGTGTGCTCCTGTCCACCCTGGTGTAGAGTCCCCGCCGTGTACTCGGAGAACGAGTGGAAAAGAGTTTGACTGGGGAGGCCAGCGACTTGTATGACAGCTTATGTAGTTTGTCAAAATATCTGTGTGTGCGGCAATGAATCTCTGTAGCTAATTCTCTCACTTCATTATGCCTAGGTACTGCAAGGGTCTCACTACAGGGGATGATTCTACGAGTTTGCAGCAATTCTTAAGCATAGTCGGGTGAGTTAAGGTTGAACCTCTGTCCTTAACTCGGAATTTTCTTGCTTTTATGGGTTTTAAGTTATTCCAATTACACGTTAATACATTCAGGATCAACTTTTCAGAAGTGATGACTGGATTATTTACGTATTTATTTTTAATTTATACCCTCTATTTCTGAAGACCCAACTTAACATACTCCGGGGAACTGGGCTTCTGAAAGGAGTCGAAGATCTGTTCTGTGCAAATCTCAAAGCTCCTTGAAAGAAAATTGAAGTTGGTCCTTAGAGTCTGTAATCATTTGGAACCCCGGTCCTGGCTATAGGATGGCCAACATTTAAAATAAAACAAAGCAAAATCTTAAAAAATTTGTTCCCAGCTAAGTATTGACTGCCTTGTACTATTCGTAAGGGTGATGAGAAGTTGATGTGAACTTCAGCAGAGGCTTAGAGAAACAACAAATTGCGATTAGCCAGTAAAAAGCCAGTTTAAGCAAATGGCGTGGCTGTGATCTGCGTGTGAAGATGAACTTCATTTTTGGAAGCCAGAAGCATGTGTGTTTGTGTGCCCAGCTCACCGTTTTCCTTAATAACGGCGTTATCTTGCTTTTAAGATCAGCTAGCACAGCTGCTCCTCTTCTGTTTTTCAGTTCATCTTCTAGAGCGCAGCACAAAAAGCTGCTGGGACTGGGCCTAAAGTATTTTTAGGGATCCAAGGGTGTAACCGTTACGTGTAAATGTATTAAGGGTAGCTCTTACAAGTACAACTTAAAACCTACAAATGCAAAAGCTCTGGCTGAAAGCCTCCCTTAACTTGCCCCTCGTGCTTGAGTACGGCAGCGCAACGCCGACTCTTGTGAGACTTCTCTGCAGTCCCGAGGCATAATGAGCTGAGGAGGGTGTTGAGCTTTAAAGAACCGCCTGTAGAGAGAGAAATGTAAGCTGCAAAAACCACGCGCCTCTATTGCCTGCTCTATCTCTTTCAGCCTCATTTATTCGGCTGCCACAAATTTAGTTATTTTCACCTCCGTCCGTGTCGCTACACTGAAAGGAAGTGAGATGGGGTTTCTAAAATTAAGCCCGCCGCCTTAGTTACAAATATTCGATCCACTGTGCTTCCTTACCCTTTCCCCTGTATAGTATCTCCCATTTGAAAATAGTCTCTTAATTAAACTGCTGTTGCATAGATTAAAATAACTTACTTTATACAGAACATAAAAAGGAGCCAACATCTCGAACGTTAACTTTTGAATTTCTTGTTTCAAAAGGATTTTTGGACCCTGAAAAGAAACTTTTTTCCCACCGGATATTGTCAAGGGATGAATGTATCGATCCGTTTTCTAAAACTGGGAACCTTAGGTATGTATATGGATTAAACAAAAGAGGACAACAGAGAGACAGAATATGCTAAATCTCATTACTCCCTCTGTACTTAACGTGTTTATAGCCATTCTTTATCTGCCTCTTAAATATAAACACCACCCCAATCACACCACGTTGTTAGGCATTGCAGCATTTCATCCACTTACCGTGTTCTGCGCTCAGAGCTGTAAGAATGGGAAGCAGCGCATCATGTTTTCACTCACACATTATTCTGGCCACAACTTAACCATATTTCCACTTTATGGCTTATGATCTTCTCTAATGACTTGCATATTGTGGTTTTGTTTGGTTGTGGGCTTTTTTTTTTACTTAAACCAGAACGCTCAGGTTTAGGTTAGTTCCTGTTTGAATATCTAGTGTTCTGGCTTTCAAATGTGCCGTACATCCAGCACCTTCTGTTCTCAAGTCGTTCTTGAAATTAGGTCACCTAGAGCCTTGAATTCATCTGCTGGTCTCAATTCAGGTTCTAATCTTTGTGAAGTATAAAGCCAAGATTTATTTTTTTTTCCTAAAATATATATTTGGTATTTTGTAAAGCTAGATAATAAACGATTGCCCCATCCTCATCCAACCATAGCAAGTGAGAAGCTTTTTTTCTTTCTCTGTTTTCATATGCATGTGTACATCTTTAAGTACTCTACCTCCTCCTTGTAGGTAATATAAATACTAGTACTTTTTGCTCCCTTTGACTTAGTTTGAGTAGACTCATTCAATCCATTCTTGTCTCTTTTTTTCTATCAATAGTGTATTGACCCTGTTGTAGTTGACTTCGGGACATTAAACTGTGAAAACAAATGTTGTAACATTTTATTCTTGCAGAGATTTGCTGGTTCCTGCTTCTAACCATTGGGATAGAGGTCTAAAAATAGCTGTTTCCATTTTTTTTTATTAATTCTGGTTGGTTTAAATATTGTATTTTGAGTTCTGCAATTTTAATATTGTAAAAAAATGTTTCTAAGTTCATGGCCTGCAGACGTGCTCGTAGTAAACCAGAACGTCAACACAAACCACTTTCGTTGATAGTACTGGTTTCTAAAGGTGGATTCATTTTGTCAACTGGTTTGTCTCGTAGAGATCTCTTCCCGTGTGGGGATTCCATGGTTTGCATCATTGATGACAGAGAGGATGTCTGGAAGTTTGCACCCAACTTGATAACTGTGAAGAAATACGTGTACTTTCAGGGCATAGGAGATATTAATGCACCTCCTGGATCAAGAGAAATTCAAATGAAGAAGAAAGGTAATTATATAATTTTTCAACTACTTCTACCACTTTTTCCACTTTTCCTTTGCTGAAAATGAATGTTTTCTTCTCTACTTACCTCCCTGCTGAAATCATGCTAGTAAAATTTTGGGGGATTTTTAACATCTAGGGAACGTTCTGGCATTTGATGAGAACTTCATGTTGTGCAGGCTCAGCAGCTTGAACGCACATAATGGATTTAGAAGGTGGATGTCGCCAGGTTAGGATGAATTTGGGGACAAAACGCAAATGAGAGAGGATGTCTAAGAAAAAGAATTGCAAGGGTTTTTCCAGTTTAGCCAAGATAGGGTTTTTCTGATGTATGGGACATCACTTTCCTTTTTTTTGCCCCGTGCTGAACTAGAGCTGTCCCATGTGGAAACAATGATAACGTACTGAGACTGAATGAGGCCACTGTGAGGTGGGACCTCCCCGCCTGACTGGTGCTGTTACTTGCACGACGGGGACATGCACGCAAAAGAGAGAGACAAAGCTGAGTGACTTCATCCAGTGCTCCTGAGGAATGTCTGTGGGCAAATTTCTGGATCTCTGCAGTTCCTTTAGCTGTCTCTTCTGCAGGTGTCCTTTTTTTCAGAATCTCTTAACCTTTTACTTTTATTCCTCCAGTGACCCTCAATCAGCATCTTAGTTTACTACATCTTTTAGCAATACAATTAAAATACAATTATTTTGGTGGTGAAAAATAGGAAATGTGTGAGAGCCATGGAAACTTATAAAGGAAGTTCTTGTAGTTCTGGATTAGAAACTTATGAAGTGAATTCTATCCTTTTTTTTTTTTTTTTCTAGTTTCATTGCCCTGGAATGTAATTGTAGAACTCGTGCTGCAAGATAAATCCTTTAATGTTTGCATAGTTAACAAATAATTACTTATGACCTATGTGATTTTAAAAAAAAAAAAAACCACAACAAAAAACAAAGCTACTTGCACAGCTTCTTTACAAAAGTGAAGTTTGTTAGGTTTGCTGATTCTTTCTAGTAATCATTGACATCACAAGTACTTTACCAAAGCTGAAAAGCTTAATTGTCGGTTCTAAACATAGTGGAGTCTAACTGCACGTATAAAATGTGTGTTTAAGGGGAAAAATAAAAAATTTGATTAAGCTTAAGAAAAAAACAACTGGGAAAATACATACATTTTATTGTCTCTCTTTCCTGTGTCTTAGTAAACAACTCTACAAAACCAGAGGCACTGGAAGTGACATCAGCGAAAGATGCTGAGGAAATAAAGAACGTTCTGTGCGTAGAAGAGCAAAGCAATGGCCTCAAAGCTCCGAAGGACACTTGCACTGCCAATGGAAGTACTTCTGTAAGCAGGGACACAGCTGACTGGGATAGGAACTCTCGTGAGACAGTTAATGCCCAGGACTCCGTAAACGATAGCACTGATCACAAAACGGCCAGTGAGGCCACTGACAATTTGACAAATACAAAGGAATCTCGGGTTTTTTCAGAACAAGCTGATAGAACGGCGACGGAGAAGCAGCAAACCCAGGACAAGGCAACAAACGACTTGGACTTTGAACTGTCTAGCGACAGTGAAAGCGATGGTGGGTTGGACACCAGAAAGTCGTCCACTTCTGTATCAGATAGTGAGAATGAGGAAAAGAGAAGCTGGAAGAAATCCAAACAGCCTCTGAAGGATGAAGGTTTGCAGAAAGGGAGTTGCGCTGACGTGAGCGAGAAGGACAGCCTGGTGAACCATTCGGGGGACGCACAGCTGCTCCCCGGTGAAAATATTCACGACAAAACTGATCTTGAAGCGCAGGATGAAAGTGAACAGGAAAGCCTTTGTGACTTAGGGAACGGGTGTGCAGACAAGAAAGAAGCTGAAACAGAGTCTCAGATCAGCGAGCAGTCTGGAATTACAATGGGCGAGTCCTTAGACCAGAGTATGGAGGAAGAAGAGGAGGAGGATGATACCGATGACGATGACCACTTAATATACCTCGAAGAGATCCTGGTGCGGGTTCACACTGATTATTACACAAAGTATGATAAATACCTGAAAAAAGAGATTGAGGAAATTCCAGACATCAGGAAAATCGTACCGGAACTGAAAAGTAAAGTGTTGGCGGATGTAACTATAATATTTAGCGGACTCTACCCAACAAACTTCCCCATTGAGAAAACACGGGAACACTATCATGCCACAGCACTCGGAGCAAAAATTGTGAAGAATCTAGTACTTAGTGCTGATGATCCTGACAAAGCGACGCATCTTATTGCAGCAAGGACAGGTGGGTACACGCGACGTGGATTTTCCACCGATTTTTCTCCTCTTACAGTTTGTTCATGCCTTGAAATGTGTTGAGGTTTGTTGGTTTTGGGGTTTTTTTTGTATAGGGCTTTAATGTAACTGAGATCAGAATTGAAATTAAAGGGAAGATTCTTCCTAAAACCATTCAGAAGCCTTTTTTTAAAGGCTTTTTTTGCTGCTTATTGGTCAATTGTGGCTTTTAATTGTTAGAAGGACGACCTGCTAAGTAACCTCTGATGCAAAGTGTCACGTCTGATCTCTTGGGTAAGAGTTAGTGTCACTGAGTCTCTACCTATTAAAGATACTGAGTAGGAACTTTAATGTTTGTTTCAGAGGAAAGTTCATAGGGGTCTTCCTAGGAAGTTACAGTAGCGCTTGGCTTCTCAGATTCCACCTCTTGCAGTTCAGTTTTACTTTGTATGGAATTAAAATGATTTATCTTAAGAGCTCCGTGGGTAGCCTGTGTAGCTTTGTCATGGGAGGTGTTAAGCTGAAGCTCTCTTACTTGGATGCCTTTCACAAAGCTGCCTGATTTTACGTAGCCGTGATGAGCAGGAACGTACCGTTGGGTAACTGTCACGGGGGGCAAACAGGCCACCACCAGCTGCTAGTACAGATTTCATTTTTTTTTGAGCACGCCCTAATCTCCGACTCCCTTGTTGCCCTCTTGAAGCTGCATGGGATCCAACTATGGGGTCGCTTAAGGGTTATTCTAGTGGGGCAGCAGTAGAAATATGTCACTTCGGGCCATGATTTTTTTCTGTTCTTTTTCAAAATATTCTGAACTTAGTGGCTTTTCCTGTGCTTTGAAAGCTCGGTGGGAATCATGCATTGTATTATACGTAGAATCCTAGAAGGGCCTAGGCTGGAAGGGACCTTAGAGATCATTGAATCGAACCTCCCTGTCATGGGCAGGGACGCCTCTTGTAACTTCCTTCTTTTTGGTGACTTAGCCTATGTCAACTTTTGCTTAATACGATGAAATATCAGGTTGCTTGAACCACTGACGTTACAAACTATGGATTGTTTTACTCATCCTTATTTACCTACTTAAAAAAAAATGCTTATTCCTGAGCCTGACTCTGAGGTACCGAGAGAGAAGAGGAAGCTGCCAGATGATCAACTCGTGTTAGCCTGGCCTAGGGCTTGGTGTGAGCTCTTCACCAGGTACAGAATGAGTCCACAGCGGGGTGTTTTTCTGAAGAATATTTTCAAGGGCCATATCTTTTTAAAAACCTCCAGTTAAGTGCTGATCTGACCTTGGGCAGTGACCAGGTGAGCCTGTTGCCTTTCCTGGTAAAACCCTCCGAACAGCGTGTGAGTTGTGGGTTTGTCAGCAGTTTTGTCAAACAAAGCGCTGAGGGATTCTTGTAGGATGAAACGGCGAGGTCTGTGTGCCTTCTCTTAGGTTAACATTGTTGGAGAACAGCTTCAAGATTTGATGATGAATTGAGATTTATATATAAAAATGTAAGTGCCTAGTGTGCTTCGTGCTTTGGATGAGACAAAATAAACTGCTGTGCTGAAACTGTCCTGGAGAACAGTGGTAACAGTTTTTTTGTTGCATTATTATTTCCTTTCTTGGTCACATTTTTAGTAAGAGATTGTCAGGATTGATCGGAGGCTTTTCTGTGTTTTCAACCTTTGTTTGCGAGTTCAAAAGCAGAATTGATGAGTCCCTTTCCCACATTGGAGAATAACCTTTTCCCAGTGTTGTCTGCTTCGGCCTGGCTAGCTGTGATGAATTTGGACCTAGCTGCTTCACATGGAAAGGCTTGTGTGCCTTTAACTTCTTTGAACAATTTTAGACTAGAATTTGAAGTAGGGAAAGGTTGATTGGAGGATGATAATGCAAAAATGTAGTCCAGGAAAAGCAGTTTTTCCTCTAAGTGGTTTTTAGCCCAGCTGGATGGGTCAAACGTTCCGTGCTGCAGCACAAGTCCTATTGCTGGAATGGATTAAAATCCTTTCTGCTGTTTCTCCTTGATAAGCATCCTTCCGAAAGGGGAAGCTCCACAAGGACAGTAAGTATTGCAGTCCTCTTTCTCGTGCCCGGCTAAATTTAGTGTGCCACCCAGTCTTGCTCTGAGAACGTCTTGCTCCGAGAGCGTCCTATGTGTGAAATCTCAACTCGTGAAGATGTCAGTGAGAAGGAGAAGGCGAGATGGTTGTGTTAGCTCGTGTGATTTATTTTTTTTTATTATTTTTTTCCCTCATATGCTGGCGGGTGCAAGAGGCACCTGTGCTTCCAAGACTAGGAGGAGGGAGCCAAAAGCCACGGCAGTGGCACTGAAAGGGGAAGGGTCTTAGTGTCATCAATTTTAATTTTACCTTAGTGGTTCAAACCTTTTGGAGCTGTTGTCGAAGCGTAACGCTTTCACGCACAACAGCGTCACTTCGTCTTCAAGGCTTCTATTGCAGCCCCGTTGACTGGCAGAGGGATTTGCTCCTCGGCGTACGCCCGCTACGGAGCGACCCACCGTGCCTGAACGCAGAACGTGTGGGGAACAGGCGGTGAGATGGAGCACCTGACAAGCCATCAATGCGGAAACATTGATTTTAAAAATAGCCAGAGGAAGCCGGCTTCTCACGGAGCTTCGCAAATCTCGCATGAGGCGAAGGTGCTGGTTTAGGGTTTTCTTGGCCAAAAGGAGCAGCAGGATCTTTAGGTGGGCGAGTGGGTGCGCAGTGGTGTCGGAGAAGCTGTTCTCCAGGGTATTATAAGCACGGGCCAGATGTCCCGTAGCACCACCAGCTCTGGTTAACTGCTCTGTGTGCTCCCGAGGGAAATCACATGCTGTCGTGTTCTACCAGCTCCAGAGTTATTACGTGCAAGACAAAATTGCTGGTTATGTCTGCTGTTTGAGTATTTAATGCCACGCACAAGTACCTGAACTTGTACTGGACTGCTTGCTTTTTTCCCCTGACACTCCTATACTGATGAACCTGATTTCAGCATCCTCTTTGTTCTTAGCTTGGAGTGGCTTTTTTCCTTTTTTTTTCTCAAAAGAAAGCGTTTCCTAAGCTTAGTCTTTCTCTCTTTTTAATCGTTTGTCCCCCAGATCTCCTATTCTGGTTCTTCTTCAGTACCTCTGCTTGCTTTCTTCTAAAAAGTAGTCTGTGTGTAAATTAAATATAGGTTTGTATTCAGTTGTTTCCAACTGCAGGTATTTCTACAATTCCTAGTGAAGTAGTAGTAGATGATGATGATGATAATAATAATAGTAGTAATAATAATAATAATAATGCCACCTCCTGTGGAAGCTTCCTCTGGCACTGTAAACTGGTTCATTTCTAGCAGGTGTTGCGTGAAGGTGCTCTGGGTCACTGCTTTTGTAACTGATGATTAATTGAAAACCAGATTTCTTCTATCAGGGGATGAATGATCTGGGTGCACGGACCCGCATCTCAAGAGTTTTGCTTTTTAGCCGGTTAAAAGCTCTTGAACTGCAGAGGTGTGCTGGGATTAATGTGGCTGGAGTTCTAAAATTGTTTGCGTCGAGCCCGTGTTGAACAGTGGTTTCATTTTTATTTCATGGCAGAAATTAAAGTATGGCATTTGTAAATAATTTATAGTTCAGAAAGGGCTTTACTTTTAAATACTTGTTGTGTTTGTGTTGGATTCTTAAATCAATGCTTTTTATTGCAAAGGTATTAGCATACTTTTGTGTAAGCAGCTGCAGGAAGAAACCCCAGGGTCTTTGTGTGGAGTTGTTGAGCTTCAGCAGGGGAGGACGGTGTTTGAAGAGATATATTCTTCACTTGGAGTACTGAGAGCTCTGCCCTTAACCTAGAGGAGAGGGCTGAGTTGGTAACTGAACTTCTGCTGCCTCTGGTTCTTGACAGGTCTCCTTTTATTTTGCTTTTCTGAGCAAAAGTGTAGTGCAATATCCAGTGTATTCAAGTCTTTGCACCAAGAGACAGTGTGGACAAATGACTGGGCTTGCCAAGTGTTTTAGATAGTGTGTAAATAAGACGAAATGCTACAAATTACAGGGATGTAAGGAAGGGGGAGAGCAGCAGCTTTCAGCTCTGAGGCAGACCATCAGGGTGATGGGAGTTCCTTTGTCACATCCCAGCTATGCCAGTAGTTTGTGCAGTTTAAAAATGCCCTGTGCAGGTGTCGAGCACAGATAACACCAGGTCAGCACCCATGAGGCTTTTCTCTGTGACATATATGTTTAGTGATTTATTGGTAGATTTTACAATTTTATTTTGCCTCAGAGTGTTCAGTCCCTCCATGCATCTCTCTGACAAATGCTGAAGCAGGTGCCGCGATTGGTAAAATTAATTTTTCCAGTCAAATAGAAGAAATATGTTCTGGAAACATTTGGACAGTCAGCTGTTTCTGGGAACAGACTACACTTCAAGGTTAATTTCAACGTTTATTTTGTTTGCTGCTTTTTGCTTACTGCTTTTCATGCCTCTTGGCAAGATTTAGAGCAACTTTGCTGAATTCCTCTCTCGTTCTGGTTTCTCTGGAGGGTGCAACTGGAGGTCGTCACCTGTTACTTGATAACTTAGTGTGGATTTTGTGCTAGTCCTGCCACGTTTAACTTCACCTTCCTTGTTCCCCTTTGGCATTTCTCTGCTTATGTAGAGTCTCACTTTGATCAGCCCTGATTGATCCGTTGGGTTGGGAAGGGCTATTCTGTTTCTTCAGTCAAAACCATCACAAAATGTCCTTCCTAAACCAACTTCAAACTATCTCTGGGAGCACCGTAACATTCAGTTTGACTTTGCAATAGGCACAGAAAAAGTCCGGCAAGCTCAGGACTGCAAGGACCTCCACGTTGTAAACCCCGACTGGCTGTGGAGCTGCCTGGAGCGCTGGGACAAGGTGGAGGAGCAGCTCTTTCCCCTGAAGGATGACTACATCAAAACCCACAGGTAGGTGGGGAGTAAGGGCTGTGGAAACAACGAGGCTAATTTGTTTCTGTGCTGCTTTAACCGAAAACCGTTAAGGGATGGGGAGGCTCTTCAGCATCTGGCAGAATCGGGAGCAACTTGTGGTACCAGTGGTTTCTTCAGCAGTCGTTCTTGTTGGCCATTTCCAGCTGGAGCCGTTGACCTTGTCAGGTCATCTGCAAACTAACCGCCACGGCACGGGATCATCATGTTGCTCATGAAGGAGGGGGGAAAAAAAACCATACGTACTCTCACAGCGTGAAAAATTGGTAGTTTTCTGAGACTTGGTAGTGAGGAGGAAGGGAGAAACAGAAAAAAAAATAGAGCAGGCAATTCTAAGAGGGACTGGAAGGCATGAAGAGAGAAGCAAAAACTGGAAGAAAAGAGGTAGTGAGCAGAGGCTTTGGGATGGTACGAGAAAGTGTTGGAAGAGAAAGGAGTAAAAATAATCGGTGCGCTAGGATGACAGCAAATAGAAGGGACAGCCGAAAACTTTGTGAGCATGGAGGAAGTCAGAGGGCTGTTAAGAGCAGTGCCCTTTAGGAAAGTGCTGTGGCTGAAATAACTTGTGACAACGTACTGTCGAGCCAGCTCCTGCTCTGGTTGGATCAACTTGCTTTAGTGGTGTTTGCAGGCGTAACAGAGAGTCTTCCTTTCCCTGCTTAGGTGGAAAGGGGCATGACATATCGGGGGTTTGGTATTAAACTGGTACTGATGCAAGGAATAGGCTAGAGATTTCATTCCTGCTTAGGAGATGCTAGCCCTTGGAGGTCAGAAGGTGCATGTTTACGTCCTCATTCCCTCTAGAGACACCAAAAGGAGAAACATGTGGAAGTGAGGTCACTGGGTAAAGACTGGGATCCCTAAACCTTTGGAAGGACATGTAACTTATGGCTTGACTACAACACTTGGTTTTTAAAAAGTGTTATCGGATTATTATTTTTTAATCAAACTTTGAAGTATTTGCACGAGGGGTTTGTCTCAGATGCCCGACACTGCTGAGTTGTCGGTAGAAATCTAGACAGGGACTTGTAAGCTCGTTTTTTGCTACTTAAATGAATGTTAGTCTTTCTGCCCATCTTACTCTTCCAATTCATTGAAACGTGGTGAGAATTTTTCCTACTTCTGCGTTTCAAGTACAGCACGCCTTTACTTCGTACTCCTCCTCCCGCTTCCCCAAATGTCAGTCAGTAAGGACATCTACCTTAATGCAGATAACTATTAACCTAACACATGCAACTTTTTTGGAAAGGATTTTGTCCTTACTGAAGCTGCTCAGAGTCATGATTGCTGGTCTAAAGCACTTACGAGCTAGGGGACAGATGAACCCTGAGAAAACATTTGCATATGAAGTGATCTTAAGAAAACAGCAAAAGCTTAAAAATAGCAAAAAAGAATAAGTCAGCTTGGAATTGATTGACCTTGAGTATTGATGCTACAGACTACTTCAGAAACATCTATGAAAGCATGTGGTAAAACTCTAATTTTATGGCATTTCTAATATTTGTTACAAAAGAGTTTGTAACTTTTTTTTACAGCATTGGCTTCATGGTGCATGACATGGCTATTTTACTTTGTGATTATTTCTTTTTTCTTAAATGATTCAGTTTACTTCCTCTTTTCTTGTGGCACTTTGATAATTGGATAATGTAATCCCATAATGCGGACTGATCTGTGAGTGTTTCTGCTGACGCTTCTAAAATGATGTTTTTAAATGCAGCAGGGTGATCACAGGCGATTTAGTATTTTACCAAATGGGTTTGGATGACTTGTAAATTAATACCATGTGTTTGTTTTCCCTTGGACCCAATTTGAGGAGCAAATACTACGATGTGGTACCATAGCCTGCTTTTCTCTCTGTTGCATATATGCAGACGACCGTGTTGTGCTGTTGTTACTCCTTGGAAACAATTTCAGTAATTTTATGTTAATTTTTAGGGCACATCTAGTATTTTTTTTAACGATGCAAATGTGACATTATCTGTGTCTTTGCATTTTTCTGCTTTAAATTCAGTGAGACTTTAATTGGGGTGGAGGAGAAATGTTTCTTCGGAGATCTTCCAAATCAATTTACCCCCCCTACACACACACACTTTCCTCTTTAGAGCAAAGGAATGCTTGCTGGGTTTTTCTTTTAATGTTCTGGTTAGATAGCTCATTGCAGTTTCCAAAGCTAATTTTTTTTGTTTTCTGAACTTGGTCCAACAGAGAGAACAGCCCTGCCACGTTTCCCGACACGCACAGCGCCTTTCAGACGGCTCTCTTTCACCCGACCCCCATCCATCCCAAGTCTCAGCCTGGTCCTGAAGTGCGACTTTACGACCCAAACACCGGGAAGCTGATCAGGAAAGGAGCCCAGGCCTCCGGCCAGTCGATGTACATCCAGTCTCCAGCTCCTCCCATCACCTTACCCGTCCACGGCGAACACTCGTCCTTCAGGTACCTAAAGCACAGCTAAGTCGCCCTTCAACTGTGTTTTCAGATGCTGTCGTGAATTTAACTCTTGCTGTCTTAGTGTTTGATCAAATTGTCATCTTTACTTTAGGTAGTTTGTTTGCTTTCTTTCAGAAAGCTGTTTTCTCTCTTTTTAAGCCAAGGAAACGAGTGGAAGTGAAAGGAGGATGCTGCAATTTCACCTCAACGCCTAAATGCAGCGCGTAGTTTGTGCGCTCTGAAAAATGCCGGAATAACTCACCTCCGAAGTGAGGCAGCCTGATGATTTTTAAGGAGATTTAGAAGAGTGACTTGGGCTTTTGGCTGTAAAATATATCGTATAACACTTGGCTTTCAGTTATAAAATTCTCTGCTTCATCCTTCAGATGGGACGTGAGCTTCATGTTTTGTTTTGAGGAGTGTCAGAAGTGAAGGAAGTCTCAGTAGCTGACTGAGTATTATTTAATAAGGCCCCAGGACTGAGTGCTAGTTAATAATCCTTGGGTCCCTAAAGGAAGACACGAGAGCAGCAGGAGGAGGAGGAGGCAGCCTGCTTTTTCAAGTACAAAGACTAGCACCTGGGCTTTGTCAAAATTTGTGAGTTTGGTTTAGTTACAATGACAACACTTGTCTCTTAAGGATGCATAAAATATCTAAAATGCATCTCTGCGTATCTCCGTCAAAGATCTAACCTTCAGGCGCACTAACAAATTTAGCAAGGCTTGTTGACTCCGGTGGTTAAAGAAGTATCTGGTTGAAGGTGAAGCTTTTACCTTTGTGAAATGTGATCAAAAATTCCTCCAGGTGGGATCAGAGTATAGCAGTTGTCACCAAGCAATTCGGTTTTCCAGGTAGCTACAAAAATACAAAGCGCAATAATAAATCCACAGTTTTCTACCTTTCTTCTCCCTCTCCTGCCACGTTTGCAGTGTATCACTTGTAAAGGTTTTGTGTATTAGTGAAGCTTGTTATGATTCAGTTCGGTCTTCCTGTTGCGGAATTATTTCAACCTGTGTTTTTTTCAGCTGTTACTTTTTTTAACAGACTTTTTCTTATTTCGCCTTCCTTGTTTCTGCCAACACAGGGTTTTTTGAGTCTCTTGTTTGTGAAGACATCTTGGTTTCGCTTCTTTATAACTGTGCCTTTTAAAGTCTGTATTTTACTTTACTATGATGTGTTAAGTGAAGAGGAAAAACTTTATGTAGTCAGCATGTACGCAAAGAGGAGCTGAAACGTTTTTTGGTTTTGTTTGTCAGTCACTGTGGAAAGTAATTTCTCTAGAAATAGAGCTGGGAAGGCTGTGTATGTAATTGTCGTGATTCTTCTAAGATGCTTCAGCATGGTTTATGTTGATATTAATGCAAATGAAAAAGAATAGGGGTTTGTGTTTGGTCAACAGCTTAATGAAGAGTTGTGTCCGTGCCTAAGCCTCTTCCTCTTTGATGCAGAGGTGTTTGTTATTTTGAACATCTTACGGAAAAGGAGAGAAACACACTTCAGCTTCTCTCTTAACTGAATTTCTCAGAGCCCCAGACAAGACAGTATCTCCTTTCTGCTCCCTTATTTTATTTCACTTACGTATTGTTTTGACTGTCAGTGCTCAGGCTTGAGATGCTTTAATCTGAGCAAGTGAATCCAGTGACTCAGTGCTGCACCTTCAGCCCAGAACTAAGCAGCTGGGTGAGAAGAGATTGGCATAAGATACACGCTGGGAAATAGTATTTTAGTCATCACTTCCTGTTGGTTTGTTTGGTTCTAGCGGCAAAATTAGTGACCTGTAAACACCAGTATCTTAGTTGGGGCATGTCTGCATGTTCTGGTGTCTTCAGTCAGGATGGGTGAGGAGTGTCTTGGGGAAGGTGAGGAGGGAAGCAGTGCAGGGGTCAAATACCACCTCAGACACTTCTGATGAAAAGGCAGGGCACGAAGACTATAAAGAAGTAACAAAAAGCTGAATAGGAACAGCTTTGGTGTTTGGACAGAGCAGGAGCTGAGGCAGAAATCCTGTATTGTCACCTCGCTTTGTCTTAATGCGTGCATCAATGATAGCTGCTTCTTTTTTTAAAAAAAAAAGCTTCATGTCCCATTTTAAAATTGATGCGATACTTAACTTTAGAGATATTTACCTCAGTGCAGCAATTTATTCATAGAGGGCAGTGTATTTTGTGTCCTGACAGACTTCATGTGCTCCCGTGTTCACCTCCTACAGAAGGATGAGAGTGTTTGTACCGGAGCCAGTGAATGTAAGCAGTTGGATAAAGCTGTTAACTCTCACACTGGCTCCTGTTGTGGGCGGGTGTAGTCAAAGCCTCCAACAATCATCTCTGATAGTTTCCAAAAACTTCCCTTGATTCTGAGTTTCAGACAGCGGACGACAAAATCGCGCTGCTGTGAGAGGAAACCCTTGGGGAGATGGGTCTTGGGGTCTCTCACCGTGTGAGTAGCCCTTGTTCTTTGAAGGTCACCTCTTGCAGAGGGATTCAACTTGAAGCATCAGTCCCAAAAGGATCCGATTAGTACAGATCCCTGCACACCATTTACAGTGGCACCATCTCTGGTGAATTACAGATGTGTCCGTTAATTTGCTCGACGTTCCCTGCGACACACCTTGACCTTGGTGTTGTGCTGGACTCCATGAGGCTCAAACACCTGCTTTTTGTCGTGCCTGTTGCAGCCTGAGCGAAAGAAAAAGAAAAAAGGGTGCAAAGAGCTCATGGCTGACCTGGAAGGTGGGGGAACACGGTTCTCTGCCTGAGAAAAAGACCCTTCTTCCAAAAGACCTGGCGTGT
>NW_009704844.1:0-11606 GCF_000703405.1 Apaloderma vittatum
ATGCCGCGGAGCCCCTCTGCTTTCACCTCGATAGCTCCCTGGTCGGGGCTCTCCTAGGTAATAACCCCACCGGCACACCCCCCACACAGTGCTTGGCCTGCCCAGAGAAACAGGTAGGGGAGGAAGAGAGGATCAGGCCGCTGAGAGCTCTGCAGGCCCTGCCCCTGCCCTGTGCCCCCAGGAGCTGCCTCGGCGCCTTTGCTGTCTCGGTGCTTTCCGTCAGGTGGGAAGGCCTCAGGCCCTTGTGCATCCTGGGGGTGGCAGGGTGCTGGCGGAAGGGTGGAGCTGTGCCACTCGCTGAGGTAGCAGAGCTGAGGTTTGGTTGATGGCTGTTTCTCATGGCCGGTGGTCTGTGAGGGCTCAGGTCTCTCTCCAGCCGCGTGGAAGGAAGGGGGCTCTCTCCTGAGCTGGTTTTGCTGCTCACATCTCTTCAGCTAAGGTGCTGTCTTGCCCACACCACACACATCTTGCATATCGTAGCATCGTTAAGGTTGGAAAAGACCTCTTAAGATCAAGTCCAACCATCGACCCAATACTACCATGATTTGGTTAATTGCCAAAAAAATTTAACTGCATTTTCCCGCAGTTTGTTGTAAAAACTTTATTTATGGATGCGTGCACTCATGTGTCTTGGGTTTTGATCACAACCAAATACTTAATAGTAACCATGTGTAGCTTTTGATACTTTTGCCTAAATATCTGTAATACTTGCAATGTCTCTTTGTAACAGGTCGGAGCGGAAGTAAGATTAAAGAACTTGAGAATTCTTCAGGTTCCAGGATAAAGGTACCATGTGCTGTGTGTCATCCAGGCCTGGACTGTTATGGGGCCGTATTTGGTTTTGTTTCCACATCAAACAGTTAGTGCATGAAGTTGAAGGGTGTTGCAATAGCTGTAATAATTCTAATCTTTTACAAGAATTGATAGAAAGGAAGTGGGATTGAGGGTGCAACTTGACTGGTATATGGAAGTAGGAAAAGCACACTGATATTTTTTTGCCTTAATTATACATTTAATTCTCTTTGTTTCCGCAAGGGAGATAAAGGGCCTTTTGCTGGGAAGAGAAGTTAAAATTCAGGGAAAAAGAATTGAAGATTGTTTTTCAGTACGTATTTTCTATACTGTTTGCAGTATTAAAAAACCTCAGGTTTTATGAACAACATAGGTTATAAAGGGAACCTATGAAGCTGAGGTGAAGATTTTTGGCAGCATTGCAGTGCAAAACAAAGCCAAGATGTTGATTGACGAAGCTGTTAAAAGATCTGGACAAAACTATGTTAGAGGTGAGACTGAAAAAGGTGAGAAATGTGTTCTGGAAAAATGTATGGATTGTCTTTCCATGTATTCAGTAGTTTGCTGAAGAGGTTTTATATTAGCGATAATTTACTGAAGGGAATTCACTTCAGTATTCAGTATTCACTTTTACCTTTTTCCTGGATAGTGGCATACCTTCTCAAAACAGAAATATCCTCCTTATTCAGATTCCTCCCCTCAAACTGCTAGACTTCTGTGAAAAACTGTTCCTGTGTGTTTTCAACAATTTTATTTATTGGAGAATGTTTTTCTACTTGGTTCCGTGCATTATCAGTCCGATTCCCCGTAAATACAAGTATTGGTTTTAGTTTAAGTTTTAATGTAGTATCTGTGCAGTATGAAAATTTAATAAGCTTTCATAAACATAGTCTACAAAGAAAATGTATTGACGATAGCACAGGTGATGCTGACTTCTTACTTTCGTGGCAAGTTAGCATTTCAGATTTGATGTTTCACATCATGCCTCACTTTACTAGGCGTTTTTATGTTAACTTTGTCTGTTACATGGGTGTATAAGTAATGGTTGTATGTTGAGATGCTGATTATGTTGTTGGTATTTGTCTTGTGAGTTTTGTTTTCTAGAAATGCCCCAGGAAGTAATGAGTATGTTTCAAGAGGCTAGAACTAGTTAACTCTTCCTTAGTATATGTGTGACTGTTTTCCCTGTTTTGTGCTTTTCCACTAATACATAATTATGTTGCCACTTACATCTTCAGTGTAAAACCTTTCCTTCTTAAGTGTTAACCTCACCAAAGAGAGAGTATAGAGTGCAACCACACTGAGAAGTTATTGTGGTGTCGTTTGATGCTTTACAAGTAAATCTTCTTGTAGCTGTTAAAAATAAAGATTTCTGTCTGCGTATTATCCGCTGGGTTTGTAAGTTTTTTAAAAAGCCCGCTGTGCACAAGCCTGATAGCTGGAGGAGCAGAATCTGTCATTACTTTCTTTAAGTAGCTAAAGATGTTGGAATGGCTCTTCTCTGAGAGAACTGAATTTGTACAGGTTTTACCGATATTTCAAGCTAAGGCCTAGGAGAGAATTTTCTAATGAAATACTTCACGCCCTTACAATAGAAAAAGAAAATAAGGTGCTTGTTTTGAGGGGTGTTCTCCCCTGCCTTGCAACAGATTCCATCAAACAGCAGCATTTTGGTACTAACCCCGCCAGAAGAACCTTTGATGTTATCAAGCCTGAAGATAGCCCACAGAAATCAGTGATTAACTGGGCCTCTCTTCGAGAAAACAAGGCTAAATATGAAGCTCTGAAATGGGCAGGTTAGTTTTAAAATTTCGACATATGATAAATCTGTTGAATGCTTAAATGTTTTTAATTTTTGCTTTGAGATGACTGAATCTTTCAGCATCCAAATAAGATAAGTATTTGCAGTGAAGTGGCCATGCCAGCATTTGTCAGCATGGTCACTGAGGATGCTATAGTTGCTGTTTGAAGATTCAGACTTGCTGCTCAGCTGGAGTTTTGATTTCACCCTTTGAAAACACTGTTGTTTTGTATGTGACCACAGCAAAAATCTGAGATTTTTTTAAATGTTGTACTATATGTGTTAGTAGCAATTACTTTAGAACCTGAAATTTGGGGAAGCGGTTCTTTTACATATACTTAAGTATCTCAGCCTTCATCTTTTGCATGAACAACAAGAGTCTTCCACCACTTGTGACTAGTCTAGTACAAGGCACTTTCTCAGTTTGGGGATTTGTCTTAAGCTTAGCAGACTTACCCTGAATATGTAGCATTTCTTACTGACTCTTGTTTTTTTCTGATTGTTTAAGACTTGCCTCCAATTGAGAAAAACTTCTACAAAGAATCGTCAAGGACTGCATCTATGTCACAAGAAGAAGTAGAACTGTGGCGGTAAGATCATTTCTGCAGGGAATCATCTGCTTGGCCAAATTAACTACTAAGGTATAAAGCCCCAGAAGGGGGAGATAAAATACTGAGACAGAAGCATTAATGTTAGGATCTTGTGATAACTCTTAGGAACTTTTTCTTAGGAATTAAACAATAACTACCAGATAAGGTATTATTAGTGGCTTGGAAAAATAACTTGTAGGGATTAACCACTTCTCTAGAAGTGTTTGCTGGATCCAAATGAAAGTCAACTAGATAAATCTACGTTCCTTGGCAAGAAAAGTCATAATCTAAAAAAAGTTGTGTATTTCAAGTGATTCAGTTCAGGTCCTGGCAGTAGTTTCAACCCTTTTCAGTACTTCTGATGATCATTCTTGAAGTGTTGTTTTTTATTACTCGTCTTTTTGCATATTGTTTGGTTTTTCTCTTGCGTGCCCACCAGAGAAACCTTGCCATAGTGAGCAAAGCATAGATTTGACACCTGTTTCTTTAAAGTATTTGTATATGTTATTGATAGAGCTATTCAGGAGCAACAGGACATTGTTCTGTAGGTTCAGAATATGCATTGAGGAATAGCACTGCTGTGATAAAAGAATGTTTTTCCTTTTTCATCAGATCTGTTTGCTTTAAGGAAGAAAAAGACAGTAATAGAAAAAAATACTTTTTTAAACATGAAGAGAGGTTGAATTGCCCATTCTTTTCCTCACACACTGGTTGAAGTAAAACTATTTGCTGAATGAGGATCTTCAGACGAGTAGAGGACTGGAATGCAGATAAAATACTTATGCATACTAATACCTCTTAACTGGAGTGGAGACTCAGAACCTCAGTTTTTAGTGTAGCTTTTTGTACGTGTGTTGTATTTTGGGGTTTGTCTGGATGGGGTTTGGGTGGTGGTTTTTTTCTGAGCTTGTCTTGCTGTCCACATTCTCTTTTCTAAACTGTTCAGTTTGTATTTTCAAGAGCATCCAGGGAGTTGCTCTGAAAACATTTTCAGAAACCTTTTGTGAGAATATAGGATTCTGACAAATATGTCCAATGCGTTCCTCCGAGTTACAGACTGTCTTTAGGCTTAATAACTTGTCACAGTTATTCAACTTGTAATAGAGTGTAATTTAAGTCTGATATGACAGGACTACAGTTCATGTTAATAACCATATATAACTCCAAATTAATCATTCTTAAAGAATGGTAATTGATTCCTCCAGGAAAAGTGTTTCTGTAGCAAGGCTTTCTTAGACATTAGAAGAATAGTCCCCAATCTCATTCAAGAGCCTCAGTTTTTCTGTTATTCCAGGAATTTTAAAATAGAACAAGTCAGAAGGGCAATCTTTTGTATTTGCTCTACTTTTTCAGATAATGAGACTTTAAAGCAATTGCACTTCTTTAATTCTATGCAGGAAAGAAAATAATAACATAATTTGTGATGACTTAAAAGAAGGTGAAAAACGCTGCATTCCCAATCCTGTTTGTAAATTTGAAGATGTATTTGAGCATTATCCTGATATTATGGCTAATATAAGAAAAGTTGGTTTTCAAAAGCCTACACCAATTCAGGTATTTCTTTAATTTTGATAACTTTTTAACTGAAGCTTAAGAGAACAGTACATTTAAGTATTTTTTTTTTTATGTTAGTCGCAGGCATGGCCGATCATACTTCAAGGAATAGATCTTATTGGCATAGCACAGACTGGCACTGGGAAGACATTAGCGTACTTAATGCCTGGATTCATTCACTTGACGTTACAACCGATGTAAGGACTACTCACATGTCTGAGTTGCTGTGTTGCATCTCCCTGCCCCCCCCACCCCTCATGTGTTGGTTTTCTAGTAAAGAAGGTAATAAATCATAATTTGGAAAAAAAAAATACAAGGCCTAGTGGAACGAGTACCAAATTTGTCACCATAGATTCCATTAGTAGCAATAAAACAGTTGATGTCAGGTGTGGTGGCCTTTGCCTGGCCTTATAAACCCACATTGTAAAGGTGCTTTATTGCAGATCCAAAGATGAACGTGGGGGGCCAGGAATGTTAGTCCTTGCTCCCACTCGAGAACTGGCGCTTCAAGTAGAGGCAGAGTGTGCAAAGTACTCATACAAAGGAATAAAAAGGTAATCTTACATCTTGCTAGTTAAGTATTTTTTTTCCTACCACTCGTGGCTTAATTCACCTACTGAAATAATTAAATTTGCTAAGAGAGGAAGGCGAGGTAGTAAACACAGAGTTTGTGTTTTCCCAGTTTTTAGAATGTCTCTTTTGACTACTCTAGCGGTGAAAATCTGTTTCTTACATAGTTGGAGTTCTTCGTATTTCAGCTTTGTTGCTTCTTCTTCTCTGCAAGCAGCCGAGAAGAGTCTGATGGTGTCCTCTCAGCACCTCGGTAGTTGCAGACAGCAGTAAGGTCTCCCTGAGCCTTCTCTGCAGGCTGAACAAGCCTGGTTACCCGCTTCTCATACCGTGCACTCCCTCCACCTGACCATTCTGGTAGCTGCCTGCTGGACTTGCTCCAGGGTGGTTATGTCTATCTTGGAGAAGAGGCAGGGAGCAAAACCAGGATGCTTTTCTGTGGGGTTATACTGCTGAATAATGCCCACCCAAGCCTCTCTGCAGAGCTGTATTCTAGCATGTTGGCCCTCAGCTGTGGGGTAGTTCCGTCCCCATGTTTGGTTTTGGTAAACTTAATGGGATTCCTGTCCATCCATTTCTCTAGCTTTTTGTGGTTCTTCTGAGTAGCAGCCTAGCCCGCTAGTGTATTGACAGCTCCCCCAACTTGGTTTCAGCCGCAAACCTGCTGAGACTAGATCTTCGTTTAAGCTATTAAATAGACATTACTGTACTCTAAAATTTACTTTTAGGACTCTCTGGTAACTTTGTATAGCTTTCAGAATTAGTCTTGTAATCGTCAAATACTGAAATGCACGTTCTACTTCCTTCACGAAAATACTAAGGAGTTTTACAGAGCACGTTAAGTCTGTGTGTAAGTCTATCGAGTGTGTGGATTGTTTTAACAGCAAAGCCACCTCACTTGTGATGATTTAGAAAATGGGGCATTCTTTCATATGTTCATCTATTTTTGATGTGAATATTTTGAAAGCAACCAAAACATACTCATAGCTTAATAGCTATTATTTTCCTTCCTTTTATGATTACATTCACTGCAATTTCAGCAGAAAGCTATTCCTGAACTGCTAAGAGAGTGTTAAGTCCATTATTTACTGTTACACTGTCAGTCACACTTACTGGATTCCTTCTTCTTGGTAATACCAGATCATACTTTTTTAAATGAAGCAACCTAGTGGCACATATTTGAAAAAGATTGGCTTTAGTGGAATGTTACTACACTGCTTCTGTAAAACACTTTATTTTTCAGCATTTGCATATATGGTGGTGGGAACCGAAAAGGACAGATAGACGTGGTTACCAAAGGTGTGGATATTGTTATTGCTACTCCTGGCAGACTGAATGATCTTCAGATGAACAACTTCGTAAATTTGAAGAGCATAACTTACTTGGCAAGTAGCTGATACGGAACAAGTAATGCACTGGTTGCTAAATGGTTGACGTAGTGTGAATGTGAACTTTAATATTGTTTAAAGAAAACTTTTTATGTCTTAATTACAGGACATCTTAATCTTGAGATTAGTGTTGGAGGGATGGTTCATACTTGCCATAATTGCATTGCAAGTGTGGAATATTCCCTAGAAAAAATAAAACAGGCATCTAGCACAGTAAGCATTTTAAAGATGCTTATTGGTAATATTTGCTGGTTTAAAGCTCCTTTTTGTCAAGATCAGTTATTAATGGATGAAAGGTTTTTCCCAAGTTGTCTTTTCTTTTTCTTTTAAAGATTACCAGTGACCAAGGTTCTGACTGATGCAGTAAGCACCAGAGTTGCAAACAGATACTTAAATGCTTGCATGACTTTCTTTTGATCCCTGGGGGAAAACAGACATGTAAACACTGTTACGAATCCTTGTGTATTCATTTCATTCTTGCCTTTTGCTGTGCTGGACACTTAAGACCATTACTGTTTTGTAAAATGCTTTCACATACTCAGTTTCAGAGTTATCTAACTGGTGACTTGGTGCTATCTCTTGTTTCCCTCTTACCTCTATCCTCATTCGCCTTTAAGGGTTAAATACTTACCAAGCTGTAACAAGTTGACGCCAATTCTAGCTAATAGTTGTGAGCTTACTGGTAGGGTCAATGCTGATATAGCATCATTACAAATTTGGCTATCTGGGAAAAAATAGTATTGGAAGACAAGAGAGTAGTCTCTTGTAGAAGAGTAACATGTAGTTGCTAAACAGGAGGAAGAAAAGGCCAGAAAACCTGCTTTCTGAGAACTTAGTACTCTTTCTCTACCAAGATGAAAAATGGTCATATTACAAGGACACACTGTTTTGTTAAGCTAAAAATACTTATGTAACCAAAATCAGATGTTTCAGTATGTGCAGGATATACTATAATAAGATGTTACTAAAAAGAGTTAGCTATCAGATTGAAAAGCACAGTAATGTAAAGCAGGAGGAAAACATTTGTTGTTGTACTGCTAGCAGTTAAGTATTTTCAGAAGATTGAAACTGGTGCAAGGACCATGTTTTGCAAAGTTGTTAAAGTCTCAGACTTTCTGGAAATGCTGTGCTTCTTTAGGTCCCGTATGAAAAATTGGACATCCAAAATTCTATTACTTTTTTTTAATATTGTCATGTATTTTTCCTCGTAGTTTCTTGTACTTGACGATACATAAGACGCCTTCTGTTCCCAAAGCTTCATTGTTAATTGTCAGCCAACAAATAATTTAATCTTGCAGCTTTATTTCAGAGAAAAAGAGAGAAGTGTTAGATTTCAGCTTCAACACCTTGGCTGAAGAATGCTCTTCATTGAAGGGCTTCATTTACAGTTTGCTTTAAAGATATTGATGAGTCCTCTGAATGCTCCCAGAGTGCACTGAGTATTATTTGCTGGTGTGATAAAATTTGTTTCTGTAACTGCTTCCAAGGTCAGAGACAGATACAATTATTTGTTTAAAGAAAAAAAAACCACAAACTTTGTTAGTGTTAATTATATTTGAATATGCATTGTACACAAGGTGAATTGGAAGCGGAAGAGTTGTCATCTTGCCTGACAGAACCACCAAGTTAGTCACAATCTTGACAGAGATTTTTAGGAACTCGTTTATTTAAGATAGGCTGCTGTTTTTCATAATTTCAGAAGAAAGACTGGGAAATTCTGTCATACGTGGCTGTTGGATTGGTTACAATACACATCATTTGAAGATTGCTTTCAGTTTTGCTGTATCCAGTGTAAATTGATATTCATTCATCCATTAGTAATCCGAGTGCTTTTTTCTTTTTGACTTTATACTCATAAAGCAGAAGTAAGGAAATTGAGTTGTGCGTCAATAATTTGGAAGCATTTAGAAAGGAGAGTATACTATAAAAATATGTAAAGTAGGATATAGAAGGTACGTTGGAGTGACCCCTTTATTCTTCCAATACAAAAATAAGTGTAAAACTTAGCAATAACTGGCAGAGGAGAGAAAACACTTTTCACATGAAGAACTGGCTTTTAAGAATTTCTTGCCAAGCAATAGGACTGAAATGAATAATGTTAACAAACAATTAAATATGTATAGATAACAAACTTAAAATTATGTCAATTGCAGGGAGATTTAGCTTACAAACGAAGACCTGGCTAGGAAGCATTTGGAAAAAATAGTGCTAATGTCTATCTGACAACTGTTGCAGCCTTCCTTCTTTATTAAGCAGCTATCAGAAATAAGGAAAGTAAACTTCATCTGCTCTGATCTATCTCATGCACATACACATAAGTGCTTTCTTCTCACTTTCTAGCACAGTACCTATGTGTGTAATAGCTTAGAAAGCTTCTGCTGCTGAAAGTGGTGTGGTAGCCAGCTCTCTCTATAAAATTAATGATATTTCAGCTGTACCACTGTCCAAGTAATGAAATCTCTGTGAGTCCTTTGAAGATAGAATGAAACCAAGAAATAGAATTCTTATCTACTGTGTCTCAGAGATTTTCATAGATAATATGAAGATTTCATAGATTTCAGAGATTTGCATAGATAAGGTGCTAAAAATATCTGAAAAGAATGGAACAGCAAAACCAGGATAGTACAAAGGGCTTATCATCGAAGTCTTGCATTTCCACAGAAGTGACTAGAAAATGTCAATACTTAAAAGCATGATCCATAAAGCTTTGATTTATATAAACTCTATTTGAAAATTAAAGGGAAAAGTGAATCTTGAATGGCAGTCTTCTTCCTGTATATGAGACTCTGAAAATACTGACAAATGTGCTTGTATATTAGATAAAAGATCAGTTCCAAGTAGTTGTACTCAGACTTTCAGCTCACTTGTTCTCTTGATTTTTTTAATTAGATGAAGCAAATTTGAGCTCTAGGAGTTCTGCAGTGTCCTAGTGTGAGCCAGAAAGTACAATCTGGGGTTTTTTTCCTACTTCTCATGAGGAACTAAGTTGATAACAGAGAATTGGTCTGGTATGAGATCTCTAACAAGGTAGAGATGAGATTTATTTTTTTCTTTAAATTACTGAAAAATTCTTGCTGGAAAGGGTGTTATGTGGGGTCATCCCCTCCCTAGGTTTAGCTGGTTTTGGGTTTTTTTCGGTTTTTTTCATTTTTAGTTTTAGGCACCGACCGAATTATTGTTCAAAAAATCAAACAGCTACTGTTTCTTCTTCGTTGACTTTAAGTGCTCTTAAAGGTGCCATGGGATTTATTGCTCTGCCTGCAAATGTATTACTGAATGAAAAAGCTTCAAGGAAATTGAAGAAGTGAAATAGAAGTTTTTGCAATACATTATGGAGTGGATTATGCAAATTAGTTGTTGCCATTAAATGGTCTGCTATGTTACGTCTTGCTGAAACCCATCACTAAGGAACTAGACACAGTAAATAACCTGTTTCTGAGCAGGTTCTAGATGAGGCTGACAGGATGTTGGATATGGGATTTGAACCTCAGATAATGAAGATCTTAATAGACGTGCGGCCTGACAGACAAACTGTTATGACAAGGTATGAAAACACAGTAGCCCTCAGTACTCGAACACTGTAACCGTAAGGCTATTGAACAAGTTAACTTCAAAACCAATGTGCCCGTTTAATAAAAACTTTCACTAGCCGAAATGGGAGTGGCATCAGTTTTCTTTCTAATTCTATCTTAATGAGTCATTTGACAATTTTATTTTCATTGTATAGCCCTTTTCTGATGTTTAACAACAACCATAAAAACAACTGACTTCTTCCCGAAAGGGAAGGTGTCCTGGGAGTGCTAGAATTTGCCACGTCAATTTGAACCACCAACTTCTGCTTCTCTGTCTGGGACCAGATGTGTGTCATAACCTCCTGATCAGTATCTGTGGTAGTCTGTACCTGGATTAATTCTGGATTTTGCAGGTTTTAGGAGCTTAACAGTAGAGTATCTCAACACTAGTTTTTGTTACTGTATTTCACACTAGAGCTATTGTTTTAGAGATAAAAGTGGACTGGAAACTTGCTTATTAGGTATCACTGAACTGCTGAACTCACTTTTGGCTTCATTAGAAAGGCTCCGTAACTGTTGCCTGTACTTTTAACCTAGAAAGTTATCTTTAATGGTCGATTGCTGTTTGCTAATAGCTTCTTAAGATTATTTCTAAGTGTTCTATAAGCTCACTACTCTTATTGTGTACTCAAGTGTTTCGCTGGTGTATAAGAAAGAAAAGAAAGAAGAATGATGAAATTAATGAATTGGATGAGATTTTGCACTCTGTTCTTATGTGTGTTTGTCTTCACTTCCTGTTTAGTGCTACTTGGCCAGATGGTGTTCGTCGTCTAGCAAAATCCTACTTGAAAAATCCTATGATTGTATATGTTGGCACTCTTGATTTGGCAGTAAGTTCTGTTTCTTTTTTGTTCTATTATTTTGTGGTGTTTGGTTTTTTTTCTTTTGGAGAAGAACTCCAGTTAAAAAACTTTAAAATCAATCCAAACTATCAAAAAATGGCTCCTTATTGTTCTTTTAAAGCTTCTCTAAAAGGTTAGAAAGAGCTAAAAAAACACAACAACAACAAAACAAAAAAAAAAGAGCTTTGTTCTTAGGTTTCTGTAACAAGGTGTTGAAAACTTGGAGTCTTAGGTATATAGTAGATGTCCCAAGTATCAGTCAAATTGATTTGTTGAATATTATTCTTCACAGTGCCATGTGTTCTTGCCTGAACCGTTATTTTTGCAGCCTTCACTTCAGTTCAGCAAGATCTTGTTACTTCCTTACTTTTCCGTCAGAGAGTCTTGCTTTTAACACATAGAGATTTTTAACTGAATCTGTGTTCAGCTGCTGCTTTCTCAAAGAGCGTGGAAGCTCTCTACTAAACTCCTGGAGGGCACTTGTCTAGAGCAGGAAT
>NW_009704844.1:11637-11889 GCF_000703405.1 Apaloderma vittatum
TGTTAGAGTAAAAACTGTCGGTAAAGTCGAGAGCTTCTAATATGTAGACGGAGTTGTGTACTTGTGCTTGTGCAGCAATGTGTATTTGGCTTCAGTACCAGCAGAATTTACAGAAATAATAGTTCTTTCAAGAACTCCTCATCCTGGTCCAGAGATTGCTTTGAGTTTGGTTCTTATAATTATGAAATTTTCCTTTTCAGTTTTGCTTTCTATAAAGAATGAGGAGGCTTAGCTTCCAATACACTTCTAGGT
>NW_009704845.1:0-624 GCF_000703405.1 Apaloderma vittatum
TTTTTTTTTTTTTCCAGTAAAAGTGCAAATTGGTTTTCTCAGAATCGAATTCCAATTGCCAAAAAGCCCATCTTCATCTTCCAGACAAAGGGCAGCAACCAAGAGGTCATCCAGATGCTGTGTGGTCAGCCACACTGAAGGACTACCCTCCCACCGGCCTCTTCGTTCTGGCTGTCCGTGCTTCAGCCTCTCCGTGTCACCACCTGCCTCATTTAAAAGAAGCCAAGGCACCCTCGCTTTCAAATGCAAAAAGATCAGTTATTAGGGTTCTCTTTCTTCACTTGATTTACAGCCCAGTAAAGTCACTGGGAAAGTGTTGTTTGACGTGACATTTCTGGGCCAGTGCCCACACGGATTACTAAAGCTGGCAGAAACTCTCTGGGCGATGAAAGAGTACTTCTCAGCATCCATTGCACTGCCAGGACTGACAGATGCCTTTGGTGAGTTCAGAGCTCTGTCACAGGGCAAAGCATCCCAATCCGACGGAGAAGTGCCCCTGCCCTTAGCCCCGGCACACCTCTGACGACCCTGCCATGGCTGCAGATCACCCAGTGTGGGATGAGTACGGTGAAACTCTTTGGTGTGACCCTATCAATAAGTGCTTGGTGACGACCAGCAAGGTGG